>NC_057802.1:264355463-264377071 GCF_018294505.1 Triticum aestivum
TCTAGAGGCCCAAAGAGTCGGTTCACCTTTCTAGGTATTTCAGTTTCAGGCTTCCATTATTTCTAGAGGCCCAAAGATTCAGTTCACCTTTCTAGGTATTTCAGTTTGAGGCTTGCATTATTTCTAGAGGCCTAAAGATTCAGTTCACCTTTCTAGGTATTTCAGTTTCAGGCTTGCATTATTTCTAGAGGTCCAAAGATTCAGTTCACCTTTCTAGGTATTTCAGTTTCAGGCTAGCATTATTTCTAGAGGCCCAAAGATTCGGTTCGCAGTCGTCGGCAAGTGGCCCTGCTACCCATGCCGGTGTCGACCTCAACTCGCAAGCACCAGCGTTGGAGGGGTTCCCGGGGCTTGGGCTCTATAGAGCCTTCCTCCAGAGCGACGATGATGAGCTCCTCCCTGCGTACGTGAGGGGCTCCGGGCTCCCTCCCTATCGTGAATGACTTCCGTGATGAGTTAGCTCATGCTTTGTTTCATGGAGTGTGTTTTTTTGTGAAGCTTGATTGACGACTTGTATGTTTAAGTGGGATATCTCATTTGTATGGACAAAGTAAAATTTATCATGTTTTGCATGCTTGATTTGTAAAGATGGTTCGTTTATGTCAATTGTGAGCGGGAGGAGGCCACACAAGAGCCGGCCACACCAAATCCGGCAGGAAATAGGTTCCAAAGTAGTCAAATGATTGAGAAAGAACATTTATTGTCAATCTAACCCTGCCATCCATACACCTCTTTGGTTTAGAGTTAGTTCAGGGTTAGTTCAGGCTTAGGATCTAACTCTAACCTCTAACTGAGTTAGAGTTCTCCTCGTCTCGGTTCATCGCCATCATACTTTCCCCATTCCCGTGTTTTCAGTATCCTGCGAATCAAAGAGGCCCTTAGACTGGTTTAGATCCGGTCGTTTTTTATAAACGTGTTATGTCCAAAATTTAATGAACGTGCTCCGGTTTCTATGAAAATAATCCAGTTTCATGTAGTAATTCATTTATTTATTTATTCTTCTGCGGGGGGTTTGCATGTAATTCGTGAGGTCTGAAATGTAAAGTACCCTGGCATATGCTCCGAGTCGTGCATGCACTACGACCCAGATGCTCTATGTCCCACATGTCGGCGAAAGGGAGCACGTGGAAATAGCCTAGGAGTACATATAGGAGGATAAATGCGTGAAAAAATACGTACAGTGAAGCATAGTTGCGGTTCGAAAAGAGACCTAAAGTGATGACACGTATAGGTCGCACACACCCAACTAGAGGTACTAGACATACGACTACTTTTTCCCTAAAAAAGAGGTATGAGTGCTCAGTACTCCTATTCTATCAACACGAGTCCCATCTGACAACAGCGTCCGTGCTATAGCTAGCTCTTCTCCCTCGTTTCTCTCTTCTAATTCTAAACTCAGCCGACGCACGGTGGGTGGGGTGGGGATTTGCCGATGGTCGGTTTGCTCAACTGCGGCCCCACCTCACAGTGAATACGTTACGACTGGAATAAAAATGCCATATACTCCCTCCATTCCTAAATATAAGCCTTTTTAGATATTTCAAATGGAATACAACATACAGATGTATGTAGACATATTTTAGAGTATAGATTCACTCATTTTGCTCCGTATGTAGTTACTTGCTGGAATCTCTAGAAAGACTTATATTTGGGAACGGAGGGAATACTATACTAATAAAACATTAAGGCCACGAGGCGATGCAGTGTTGGTTACAGGAGGCAAGAAGAAGAGATGCACCCATCGATGACGTCCACCTCCTCGACTTAGGGCGCCGGCCCACCGAACGGCGGCTAAGTAGCAGCGGCTTTCGTGGCCAGGTCGACGTGCTTCTGAACAATGGCGTCCAAAGATTCCAGCCGCTGGAAGAAGGCCAACGTCTTTCTGTCCTCGCTGGCCTTGTAGTGGCCTATGTAGACAATTTCCTCGTAGACGTGGATGTGCAGGTCGACGGTTTCTTGCATGGCGAGGCGCTGCGCGGCGAGCGCGGCCTCGAGGTGCACATTCTTCGTCGCGACCTCCGGCACCTGCAGGGCCACCAGGGCTTGAAAGAGTTCGTCACCATGGAGGCCGATGAGGGTGGCAGGCAATGAGGAGCCTGGGCGCGCGAGCTGGAGCAGTACGGCAAGGTCGTCCGCGCGCTTCTTGACGGCGGTGAACTTGCGGATGGAGTTGACCATCATGTCGTCCATGCGAGAGGCGAAGCCGGCGTCGGCGAGGGCTACGACGCCGGCAGTCGCCAGCACCGTCTGGAAACGCTGCGCGGTGCGGGGCCGCAGGCCGGCGCCTTGGATGATATGGCACAGCCGACTGCCGCTCGCGTCCATCGCCTCCATAGGTGCTTGTGGCTTCTGGTCACTTGGTCTTGGATTGGAGTGAGCAGTGTTGTGTAGAGATTAGGAGTAGATGGATTGGAGTGGTGGGGCGCCTATATGAGAGTCCAAACTCTGTTGCATTCACATCGTGCTGGCTCTATTCTGCTTCTCCAATTAATTCCCTCTGCATGTAATTGAGGATGCATCATTGACAGTTCAATGTCTCGGGAACCGCTACCCTCTCCCTCCTTGGCATTCAAGCACCTATGGAGGCGACTGCCGCTCGCGTCTATCGCGTGTCAGGAGACCTTGCCGTCGACGACGAGGTGCCTATGGCGACTTCGTAAATTTCAAGATGATAGTACTACCTCCTTTCCGGTTTATA
The DNA here is from genome assembly GCF_018294505.1 of Triticum aestivum. Classification (NCBI taxonomy): domain Eukaryota; kingdom Viridiplantae; phylum Streptophyta; class Magnoliopsida; order Poales; family Poaceae; genus Triticum; species Triticum aestivum. The sequence goes on from NC_057802.1 coordinate 264,358,162, forward strand.
GGGCCCAATTCAAAAATCTCACCAACCAAGGTAGATGGTGAGTGGTTAAACAATTTTTGTAGTTTGCAAAACCACTCAATTAATGTGCTTGTTTTCCTCAAAAATTGTGTTTACCAATGCATTAATTGCAAAGCATGTATGCATAAATTACATGCATTGGTCAATTTTCTCTTAATACTTGCATGCAATGATTTATTGCACCTTGAAATCTGAAGATGTGGTGATGAACAACCAAATTGAGACTTATAAAATGGGAAAACTAAAATTTTGAGATAAAAGAGTAAGTACAATAGAGCTGAGTCAGCGGGCTATAAGGAATAAACTAGTATATTTCTGCTTAGTTGGAGGAAAGAGAAGAGGAGAGAGAAGGTAAGCGGGCTCTTCGTGAAGAGCCAGCTCTAGCACGTGCTCCTAGGCACTTTGTGAGAATGAAAGGTGAGCCACATAATAAAAAAGTAGTACACTCTTTTGATCTACTATTGTACATGTTGGCCATAAGATGGGCTATAGATGACATGGTACTGGCTTATAGCTAGCAGCTGGCTATACTATTAACCATTCTCTAAACCGGAAAGGAGGGAGTATGCCGGCTCAGTCTTTCGGAGGTGCTCATAGGGGTAGGGTGTGCGTGTGTGCGTTCATAGGGGTGAGTGTATGCACGTGTATATGAGCGCTTGCGTCTGTACTGTGTTAGAAAAACATAAATGTGTGTCAAAAAGAGACTAGTCAGTACTAGTATACTCAATATTGTGCACCACGACCAAGGCGGAGAGGAAAACGAGAGAACTACGTATTTGTTTATGGTGTAGATTCACTCATTTTGCTCCATGTGTACTCCGTCTTGGTGTAGTCTAGTCACTTGTTGAAATCTCTAGAAAGGCAAATACTCCTTTGTGGTTTACAGGGCTATACTAGCAAGTACTACAATAGTGGGTTCACATAGCAATTTTGTCTCATGCAAGAGCCTGGCTATATGAGTGCTCCAAGGTTCGCAACTGCCACGTTCGGGTTATGCTTGGCTCTTCGCCTCTTTGAGAAGATGAATAATGATGTTACTACTACTGCTTCTACAGTATCGAATCCACTATTGCATGTCCGTCCACCGCGAGCGGGAGGGATAGCTTGTTGTAGTACTATAAGCAAAAGCTTGTCCTCGTCTGCGAGCCACTGCGCGCATGGGCGAGGGAGAAGGCGTGTAGTAGTAAAATCAAGCTTCTCCTCGTTGCACGAGTTGACGCGACACATCATAGCACTGGCCCCACATGGTTGCCTCTAAACTTGGCTGAAAGACCCGCAGTGTACAATATATTTGCTGCAACCTCTAACATTTGCCCCACCACAAATTAAAATATAGATTCCTCTCTTAACCAGATGAGCATGCAAACTACAATCACCAGGATGACAGGTAGGGCCAGAAGATTATTTTAATTAAAAAAACCTTCGAGGCGTCCTCATAGCATGGAGCCGACCCCAACGATTTTAAGCTTACAGGCATGGTACACGCTATCCTAGACTACTCTACACATGAAACTGCCACACGAGCTTCCGGGCTGCACTTGGCTCTTCGCCTCTTCGGGAAGTCGAACAATGATGGAGTACTACTGCAGTGGAGGAGTACTACAGTATGCTTCTGGTCATCTCACACCTATTGAACTGCTGCATGTCCACCGCGTGCGGGAGGGAGAGCGTGTAATGAAAGCTTCTCTTAGTCCTACCAGCCACCACGCTCATGGGTGAGGGAGGGACGCAGCTTCATTGACTTACTGCTCCTGCCTTTGCGTGTATGACAGGTGGGCCCAACAGGTGGGTGGCCCACCTGTCATGCAGCCAAAGGCAGGTGCAGTTAAGGCACTGGAGCTCAGTCCGCGAGGGAGAGGGCATTGTAGTAATCAAACTTCTCGGTCTTGTATGAGTTGACGCGACACATCAAAGCACTGCACTCGATATATTTCAATAATTTGCGTTTACCAATACATTAATTACAATGCATGCATACATGCCGTGTCTCTCCTTTTGATACTTGCATGTGTTGATTTAATGCACCTTGAAGTAGTATGAATATGTGACGGTAAAGATTTGTAATGCCCCGGCCCTAAAGTGAGAGATGGTTGTGCACGAGGAGGGTGAGATCATGCAGAAGGAACAGGACCCGACGATGGAGCTCTCTATGGTCTCGATGGACCTCACCTTGCTCCACTGTCCCTTGTGCCTCCACCCCTTGAAGCCTCCAGTGTATGCGGTTCGAATACACGTCGTCCGTTCGGCTGATCGAGCAAGGTGCAAGTTTCTTGATTGATGTGTTGTTCGATTGATTTGTGCACTGCAAGGGAGGGCACCTGGCCTGTGCAGACTGTCGCGCGCACCGGGAACCAGCGGCAGTGCCAGAAGTGCGAGCACGGCGGTGGCTTCGACGTGTAGAACACGGCGGTGGACGTCGTCCTCTCCTCGGTGAGGGTGGAGTGCCCGCACGAAGTCTGTGGGCTCTACGTCACTTACCACAAACTCGCCGATCACCAGAGCGTGTGTCCGCTCGCGCCCTGCAAATGCCATGTGCCTGTCTATGGCTACGAAGGCCCACAGCCGGCGCTCTCCCACCACATCAGCACCGTGCATCCCATGCCCGTGCACAGGATCCAGTATGGCAAGGTGCTCCAGCTGCAAGTGCCACTGTCGGAGCCACGGCTCTTGCTGTTCGCGGAGGAGGACGGCCGCACGTTTTTCTTGGTCGGCGGCATGCTCGACATCGGCGCGCCTATCGCCCTATCGGTTGTCTGCATCAGAGCGGGATCATCCCCACTGCCGCACTATGTGGCCAAGTTGTGGGCGAACGGCCCGCCGGGGGAGCCCAAAGGCAGGACCGACGCTGTCAAGGTGGAAATGGAGGTGACAAGCAGCAAGGATCCCGGCGACGTCGCCGTGCAGGAGCTGACCTTCTTCATAGTTCCGCCCAAGCTGCTGGTCAGGGCTAAGCCGATGTCCCTCCACATTCAGATTAACAAGCTCACGTCCTAAATGATTCTCTTAGTAATATGCTAATATAGGGGTTAGCTTTGTCTACTTTAGCTTAAGAGATGGTGGGTTTTGGTGGCGATGCAACAATTACTTCGACATCAAATCGGCAGTTAAAGTATTTTCCAACAGTCGAACGGATATTTTGTGTCTGTTGAATATAAAGATCCTTTGGGTAAGAAGTATAACAGCTTATATGCTTGTTTGTTCAGGAAGTGTTGCTTACTTGTGCGAGTTGATGCGACACATTAAAGTAGTAGTACTACTAGTAGTACTCCCTCTGATCCTAATTTCTCTGCGCATAAGGTTGGTCATAGTGGGAGTAACATAGGTAGTAACATAGATGTCACATAAGCAAAAATGATGAGGTGGCAAGTAATTAATGAGGAGAGGCAAATAGAGTAACATAAATATGCATGTAGAGTAACATATGGCGGTTTCCAATGCAAAATGAGTCTACAAAGTAATAAATGAAGACATCTATATTATCATATTCTGACACTACCCACTATGAAGGTAGTAACATAGACTAGTAACATATGCATGTTAGTACTAGTCTATGTTACTATTCACTATGACCAGCCTAAGGCTAGTCATAGTGAGGAGTATCATATACTAGTATCATGCATATGATACTAGTGTATGATACTACATCCATAGTGCATAGTATCGAGATTAGTATCATAGATGGTCTCATTTATTGCCATGCATGACACATAGTAGCATCACATTTATTATGTTACGATATCTACCTATGTTCCATTTCAGCGTGATCCTAATGGAAATTAAGAGTAATTAAGGTAGTCCTTTTACAAAGCACGGGAGCAAAGTATTAGCAATCAATGAATGCATGTGATCCTCACATCATAGTCATCCCTATCGATACCCTGATTATTGTCACTTCAAGATCTAGGGCTCAAAACCATAACAAGTGCATATAACTTGCGGATAAGATCCAAAAACATATATGCATATATATTCATGAAAACATAAATAGTTCAGATCTGAATTCATGGCACTCGGGCCCTAGTGTCAAGCATTAAGAATAGTAAAGTCATAGCAACATCAATCTCAGACCATATAATGTACTAGGAACCAAACCCTAACAAATTCGGCATATATTACATAGGAGATCTCATCCAATTCCCATACAACCCACATGCCTACAGGGAGATTACTCACATATGAGTTGGGCATGATGGTGGTGATGAAAAGAAGTTGGTGATGACGATGGCGATGAATTCCCCTCTTCGTAGGCCAGGATCAGCCATTAGATTAGCTCTCTCGACGAAGAACAGAGGTGGCGGCGGCTTCGTATCACAAAAAATTCTCGGATAAAATCCATGACGTTTTTAGGTCAGGAGTGAATCTATAGCCAAAGGAGGGCATAAGGCTTTAACCAGGGGCCACCCCCCCCCCCCGCCGCCCATGCCCCCTGGGCTGCATGGTGCGGCCACATGGCCACCTGGTGGGGCCCCTCTGGCTACCCTTTTGGCTTTGTGGCCCTTTTCTTCAGGAAATAATTCAGTAATTTTTTTGGCCTTTTCCGGACAACTTTATTTCTGACAAAATAATGCCATGGAGAATTCTGCTAAAAACAGCGTCAGTCCGGGTTAGTTTTATCCAAATCATGCAAGTTAGAGGACAAAACATAGCAAAAGTGCTCGGAAAAGTATATATGTTTGAGATGCATCAGAGCCCCCAAGATTAGCTTATTGCTTGTCCTCAAGCAATTCAGTTGACAAACTGACGTGACAAACAAAACTTGTACAATCGCTTTTTATGTGTATGCATAGAAATTTAGTCCATGATCACTTTTCAAACATCTTATGAAAGTAACCCCATGGACAAAAAAACTATGTAACCATGTTCCCTCATGATAAGATTCCAACCAACTAGTAAGTTTTAATAAACCATCTCAAACATCAACATGATAAAAATGGACATGATGCAAATATGACAACATGGTATCCTGCTTGTGTTTTTGTGAAGCAAAACATAAATGCAAGACACCAAAGAAGTTCAAGCAGCGACTAAATATTATTATTTAGTACCTTCATCACATAATGCTACTTAGAGAGAATACCTGTTAAAATAAGAATGATAAATTTGTTCTCTGCGTAGGTGCTCTAGGAAGGTGATGACACAACATAAAGGTAAATACATATGCCCTTTGCAAAGGGAAGCAGGGTTTGCATGCATTTAATTTTAGAAAAAATACAAACTTGTGATGTTGTATTTTGGAATGTTGATTTCAGAGTTTGGAGAATTGTTAGACATGTTTATCCCCATTCTTCTTATAATGGCTACTTTTTGTAATTTGCACTTCCCTTTTTCATTGGGGTTTTTGGAGCTTTGAACAGAATTGATTTAGTTGGTTGCAGTCACTACAAGAAGAGTAGAAAACAACCCATTCCCCTCCCCAAAAAACGTAGACAACAAAACAGGGGCGTGACGATGATAATTTACTTGGAATGACTTTTTCAAGCCATGATAGGTAGATACAGTGGATTCTTTATGGTAAAAACTTTGATAAGGATTTTGGATGTACAAGCAGTTTTCCTACTTAGTACAGATGAGGCTAGTAATAGACACCTTTGAGGTTGAAATGGAATTGACCAATCATATGTAAACATGTGTCAACTCAAGACACTTGATTGCTCCAGAGGAGAATACAATGTTGAAATTCAAGATAACATTCAAGATAACTCACTATAAATGCTCATAGTTAATTGAAACTCGGCAAGAGAAAGCACGAATCACTAAATTCCCATTATGCACAAGATGACTGTCATCAAACACTTGGAAAGCAATCATGAAGTTAAAAGTAAAACATCTATACATAAACAAAAAACATGGTCGTACCAGCTTTCTTCACTGCATCTGATGAGGACATCAATACCATTGTTACACCCACAGCCCCTGCTACTATACATACTGGACCAATTACTAGAGCTCGCGCACGCCAATTGAATTATCAGGTACTTTCGTTTCTTGGTAACGATTCTAATGTTCATGAGAATATGATGCTGCCTAAATTGGATACATTTGTTTTGCTTACAAATGAAGGGCCTAGCTTGGACAAGAAAGATGAACCTTGGAGCAAGTTCAAGCATGGAGATGATGGCATGCGCAAGGGAAACAAGAACGGAGTTACAAGTGATGATTCCGGGACTTTGAAGCCACCAAAATGAGTGCATGAAGCCTTGGACGAAATATACAAGATGCCACTTCATAAATTTCGTCCAGAGGCTATTCTAGGTGCTGCGTCACCTTATTTTTGGGCCAGGCCCATGTAATTTTGAACTTGATTATAGGCAGTTTTTAGAGTCCGTATGTGTAGGGAAACAAGAGTTAGGGTTGGTTTCGGACCCCTCCTCCGAGGGCCACGAAATTCCCCCTCTCTCCTCCATATATACAGCCCTTAGGGCATCGTTTAGACTTTGGGTTTTGTTTAGATTAAAAGTTCGCCATAGCTGCAACTTCGCGTACTTCGTTTGTGTTCAACGACCAGACAAAGGCGTCACAGAACCCCACCTTCATTAATAAAGCTTTCCTCTTTTATTCGCAATATCCAGATTGCAATCTCAGTTTCTTGCTTGTTCTTCGTTTGCTCGCAGGAAATAGACCCTCGTGGTCAGGTTGATCGTGCTCCGGCGCGGCCAATAACCCCTCGGAAGTTGGTTTAGCGATTGCTAAGGCGCGACGTCTTCGCACGTTCGTAGTCGGATCATCAAAGTCGGCTCCCATAGAAAAGGATTGCTATCTCATCGAAACATCGGGACACCTTAGCCTCCATCAAGTGGTATCAGATTTCCAGGTTGCTCGGTGAGATTTTCTAGTTTTTCGTAGTTTACATCGAGTCTGTTCTTCATACCTACAGTCCACGAAAAAGCCAAAAAAAATTTAGGGTTAGTTCATCATATCCGAACCAGTCTGAGCCTTGGCATAGTCTTTTCAGTATTTTGCTTTGTTGAATTTGCGGTTGCATCGTCGTGTCTAGTTGCTGGTCTTAGAGTCTAGTCTTTTAGAGTTTCGAGTTCTGGTCATAAGTTGTCACGCCGCCGCCGCACCATCGTCATCGCCCCTGCCATCTACCACCACCGCTTATCCGCCACCGATCCACCTCCATATACCATCACCAATCCGTATCCATATACCACCACCAATCTGTATTCATATACCACCACCAATCCGTATCCATATACCACCACCGCTGCCATATCCTACCACCATATATCCACCACCAATCCGAGTTCCTTTCATATTAGGTTTGTTTTCGAGATCCGCCTAATGTCCGATTCGTGTTTCCTTGCCTGAGTAGGTTTCGGAAAAAAAAAGTCTGGAGACCCCCGGGCAGTTTTTAGGCTCATCCTGTCAGTTTGACCTGGGAAGAGTTTTGAGACACTCGCCATTATAGTGATTTTTCACCAAAAAAAAGAGGACCGCAAAAAAAAAGAGGAGCGCCAAAAAAATAGAGCGAAAAATAATAATTCAGAGTGTGCTTTTCCCTTGTTTACGTGCTGCGCCGTGATTTTGTTAGTGTTTTAGGCTCGCGTCTCTAGCACGGTCTAGCCTAGGACCAGCACAGTACCGTCGTTGAGCGTTTATTCAACTTTGCATCTCTGAATTGATTATTGCTAGTCTTTTTGCTACCATATTATAAGCCTTCCCAGCTCCACATACATCTACGTCGTGCTTTTGAATCTCCCTGGTAATCGCTTTATCCAAGCTTTGAGAGTTTTGACTACAAAGGTTGCCGATCACCTCCTGCTGCTGGGTAAGAACTGGTAAGAATTTGAGATTTGCTTGACGGATCTGTGACACACTGCCACTTTCTAGTAGTCTGTAGGATCATATTCTTGTGTGTTTCTATTGCTGCTAACCATGGCAGGATCACAAGGCGACGAGACTGACTGGGAGAACATGACAAACAAGGAGCTTCATGATAAGTTTCAGCAAATGATGAGTGGACAGGTGGAAGATGTGCTAAACAGATTTGAAGAGGCCATGGAGAAGATAGATGGCATTGAGAAGGCATTCGAAACAAAGCTCGATAACAAGTTTAATGAATTGCTCGCGCGTCTTCCACAACCACCGCCCGCTGCACCTCTCGCACCTCTACAACAACAACAACAACAACAACATCGCCTTCCAAATCAAGTGGGACGAGCACAGCGAGTTCCCCTTGAGCCTGGTCAAACTTCTGGTGCCGCTGTTGATGCTTATGTAGCTCCTGCTGCTACTGCAGAGGTGGAGGATCATTACGAGGATGAGGTTGACCAAAATCAGAACTACGTGCAACCACCAGCACCACCACCACCAGGTCGTCCTCATGCATATCATCGCAACGGTAGGGCTGCACCACCACCTGAGGTACATGACCATCTTCCTAAACTAAAATTGAATATTCCACCATTTGAGGGTAGATATGTTCCTGATATATATCTTACTTGGGAGTTAGAAACTGAACAACGATTTACATGTTTACAATATCCTGAGGAGAGACGTGTTCCTGCTGCTGTTTGTGCTTTTACTAGCTTTGCATGTGTTTGGTGGTCTGAACATTGTAGATTATATCCTATTCCAGCTACTTGGGCTGCTTTGAAAACTGCTATGTGTACTCGTTGGGTTCTACCATATTATCAACGTGAATTACTTCAAAAAATGCAGCGTTTAAGACAAGGAAAAAATTATGTAGAAGAATATTATCAGGAATTACAAACTGGCATGATTAGATGTGGTATTGTTGAGGAGAATGAAGCTATGCTTGCACGTTTTATGGGTGGATTAAATAGAGAGATTCGGACCATTCTAGAGTATAACGAGTATAACAATATCACTCGTTTATTCCATCTTGCTTGTAAAGATGAACGTGGAGTGCAGGATCGACAGGCATTGGTGCGAACTAACTTTTCTGCAGGTCGACCTTCATCATGGACACCACGTGCATCCTCTACTTCCACTGCACCAGCACCTCCATCAGGTGCCACCTCCAGCCGTGATACAAGAAAGCAGGCACAACCACCACTATCTGCCAAGAGCACACCTGTCGGGCCTGCACAGAGCTCTTCTTCTTCGATGGCATCAACAGGGCACACAAGTGATATTATTTGTTGTCGTTCTAAGGGAAGAGGTCATTTTGCGAAAGAATGCAAATCTCAGCGTGTGATGATTGCTACTGAGGATGGTGGGTATGAGTCTGCTAGTGACTATGATGAGGAGACTTTGGCTCTTATTACACGTGAAGAACACGGTGAGATGATTCTGATCATGAGACGCAATACATGGCTCCTGAAGACGCTGACAGGTATGAATGTTTAGTTGCTCAACGTGTTTTGACTGTGCAGGTCACACAAGCTGAGCAAAATCATAGGCATAATTTGTTCCATACAAAGGGAGTAGTGAAGGAACGTTCTGTTCGCGTCATCATAGATGGAGGGAGCTGCAACAACTTGGCTAGCATGGAGATGGTGGAGAAGCTATCTCTCACCACAAGACCACATCCACATCCTTACTACATCCAATGGTTCAACAACAGCGGCAAGGTTAAGGTAACACATATTGTTCATGTGCATTTCAGTATCTCTACATATGTTGATTATGTTGATTGTGATGTGGTACCCATGCAAGCATGTTCCTTATTACTTGGTAGACCATGGCAATTTGATAAAAAATCTGTACACCATGGTAGAAATAATCAATATACTCTTGTTCATAAGGATAGCCATATTACTTTGCTTCCTATGACTCCTGAATCCATTTTGAAAGATGATATTAATAGAGCTAATAAAGCAAAACAGGAGAAAAATAAGAGTGAAAATCAGATTGTGGCAAAAGAATTTGAGCAACAAGTGAAACCTAATAATAAACCATCTAGTGTTGCTTCTGAAATTAAATTGAAAAGTGCATGTTTACTTGCCACAAAATCTGATATTGATGAGCTAGATTTCAGCAAACCTGTTTGCTATGCTTTTGTGTGCAAAGAGGCATTATTTTCATTCGAGGACGTGCCTTCCTCTTTGCCCCCTGCTGTCACTAACATTTTGCAGGAGTTCGCTGACGTCTTCCCATAAGACGTGCCACCGGGATTACCACCTATTCAAGGGATTGAGCATCAAATTGACTTAATTCCCGGTGCACCGCTACCCAACCGTGCACCATACCGTACCAATCCAGCGGAGACGAAAGAGATTATGCGTCAAGTACAGGAGCTGCTTGACAAAGGTTACATACGCGAATCTCTTAGTCCTTGTGTTGTTCCTATTATACTAGTGCCTAAAAAGGATGGTACGTCGCGTATGTGTGTTGATTGTAGAGGCATTAATAATATTACTATTCATTATCGTCATCCTATTCCTAGGCTAGATGATATGCTTGATGAATTGAGTGGCTCTACAATATTCTCCAAAGTTGATTTGCGTAGTGGATACCATCAAATTCGTATGAAATTGGGAGATGAATGGAAAACAGCTTTTAAAACTAAGTTTGGTTTATATGAGTGGTTAGTCATGCCTTTTGGGTTAACTAATGCACCTAGTACTTTCATGAGATTAATGAACGAAGTTTTACGTGCTTTCATTGGACGATTTGTGGTAGTCTATTTTGATGATATACTGATTTATAGCAAATCTTTGGAAGAACATTTGCAACATTTAGGTGTTGTTTTTATTGCTCTACGTGATGCACGTTTGTTTGGTAACCTTGGGAAGTGCTCTTTTTGCACCGACCGAGTATCTTTTCTTGGCTATGTTGTTACTCCACAGGGAATTGAAGTTGATAAAACCAAGATTGAAGCTATTGAGAGTTGGCCGCAGCCCAAAACGGTCACACAAGTGAGGAGTTTTCTTGGCCTCGCTGGATTCTATAGGCGTTTTGTGAGAGATTTCAGCACCATTGCTGCACCTCTCAATGAGCTTACAAAGAAGGATGTGCCTTTTGTTTGGGGTACCACACAGGAAGAAGCTTTCACGGTATTGAAAGATAAGTTGACACATGCTCCTTTACTCCAACTTCCTGATTTTAATAAGACTTTTGAGCTTGAATGTGATGCTAGTGGAATTGGATTAGGAGGTGTGTTATTACAAGATGGAAAACCTATTGCATACTTTTCTGAAAAATTGAGTAGGCCTAGTCTGAATTATTCTACTTATGATAAAGAATTATATGCTCTTGTTCGGACTTTAGAAACATGGCAACATTATTTATGGCCCAAATAATTTGTTATACATTCTGATCATGAATCTTTGAAACATATTAAAAGTCAAGCTAAACTGAATCGTAGACATGCTAAATGGGTTGAATTCATTGAGACTTTCCCTTATGTCATTAAACACAAGAAGGGTGAAGAAAATGTTATTGATGATGCATTGTCTCGTCGCTATACTATGCTTTCACAACTTGACTTCAAAATATTTGGTTTGGAGACCATCAAAGATCAATATGTGCATGATGTTGATTTTAAAGATGTAATGCAGAATTGTAAAGAAGGAAGAACATGGAACAAGTTCGTCATTAATGATGGATTTGTGTTTCGTGCTAACAAGCTATGCATTCCAGCTATCTCCGTTTATCTTTTGTTGTTGCAGGAGGCGCATGGAGGAGGATTAATGGGGACACTTTGGCATGAAGAAGACGGAGGATATACTTGCTACACATTTCTTTTGGCCAAAGATGAGACATGATGTTGAGCGTTTTGTTGCTTGCTGCACTACATGTCAAAAAGCTAAGTCACGACTAAATCCTCGTGGTTTATATATGCCTTTGCCTGTACCTAGTGTTCCTTGGGAGGATATATCTATGGACTTTGTTTTAGGTTTACCTCGAACAAAGAAGGGGAGGGATAGCATATTTGTTGTCATGGATAGGTTCTCGAAAACGGCACGCTTTATACCATGTCATAAAAGCGATGATGCTATTAATGTTGCTGATTTGTTCTTTCGTGAAATTATTCGCTTGCATGGTGTGCCAAATACTATTGTTTCAGATCGTGATTCTAAATTTCTTAGCCACTTTTGGAGATGTTTATGGGCTAATTTGGGGACTAAACTGCTTTTTAGTACTACTTGTCACCCCCAAACTGATGGACAAACTGAAGTTGTCAATAGAACATTGTCTACTATGCTTAGGGCTGTTTTGAAGAATAATAAGAAAATGTGGGAAGAATGCTTGCCTCATATTTAATTTGCTTATAATCGTTCATTGCATTCTACTACTAAGATGTGCCCTTTTGAAATTGTGTATGGTTTCCTACCTCGTGCACCTATTGATTTGTTGCCTCTTGCATCTTCGGAGAAGGTTAATTTTGATGCTAAACAACGTGCTGAATTGATCTTAAAATGCATGAGTTAACTAAGGAAAACATTGAGCGTATGAATGCTAAATATAAACTTGCTGGAGATAAGGGTAGAAAACATGTTGTGTTTGCACCTGGAGATCTTGTTTGGTTACATTTGCATAAGGATAGATTTCCTGATTTGCGCAAATCAAAGCTAATGCCACGTGCTGATGGTCCTTTTAAGGTGTTAGAGAAAATAAATGATAATGCATATAAACTTGAGTTGCCTGCAGATTTTGGGGTTAGTCCCACTTTTAACATTGCATATTTGAAGCCTTATTTGGGAGAGGAAGATGAGCTTTCATCGAGGACGACTTCATTTCAAGAAGGGGAGGATGATGAGGACATCAATACCATTGTTACACCCACAGCCCCTGCTGCTATACATACTGGACCAATTACTAGAGCTCGCGCACGCCAATTGAATTATCAGGTACTTTCATTTCTTGGTAACGATTCTAATGTTCATGAGAATATGATGCTGCCTAAATTGGATACATTTGTTTTGCTTACAAATGAAGGGCCTAGCTTGGACAAGAAAGATGAACCTTGGAGCAAGTTCAAGCATGGAGATGATGGCATGCGCAAGGGGAACAAGAATGGAGTTACAAGTGATGAGTCCAGGACTTTGAAGCCACCAAAATGAGTGCATGAAGCCTTGGACGAAATATACAAGATGCCACTTCATAAATTTCGTCTAGAGGCTATTCTAGGTGCTGCGTCACCTTATTTTTGGGCCAGGCCCATGTAATTTCGAAATACTTGATTATAGGCAGTTTTTAGAGTCTGTATGTCTAGGGAAACAAGAGTTAGGGTTGGTTTCGGACCCCTCCTCCAAGGGCCACGAAATTCCCCCTCCCTCCTCCATATATACTTAGGGCATCGTTTAGACTTTGGGTTTTGTTTAGATTAAAAGTTCGCCATAGCTGCAACTTCGCGTACTTCGTTTGTGTTCAACGACCAGACAAAGGCGTCACAGAACCCCACCTTCATTAATAAAGCTTTCCTCTTTTATTCACAATATCCAGATTGCAATCTCAGTTTCTTGCTTGTTCTTCGTTTGCTCGCAGGAAATAGACCCTCGTGGTCAGGTTGATCGTGCTCCGGCGCGGCCAATAACCCCTCGGAAGTTGGTTTAGCGATTGCTAAGGCGCGACTTCTTCGCGCCGTTCGTAGTCGGATCGTCAAAGTCGGCTCCCACAGAAAACGATTGCTATCTCATCGAAACATCGGGACACCTTAGCCTCTATCAGCATCCACTTCACCTAATATTCATCATTATTGCCTTGTCACTTGCACAACTTGAATGGCGTGGATAATAATAATATAGTGCAAGCGGCATCGTGAGTGAAGCTGAAAACTGCTGACAATTGTACAAAAGAAGAGGAGACAAAGAAAATATTTTTGGTCTTTTCAATGGTTCAATAATAAAGCACATAAGAGCCAGACATAGTTTTTCTTCTCATCAAAACATAAGACTCAATACGATGCAATTTTTGGAATTTTTGGTTTACAATTTAAACACAAAGATCAAAGAATCAACAAAGAAAAGCCAAAAAGAACGACAAAAAGAAATCATAAGAGAAAACATAAGAGTATGAAAGGAGAAGTCTTTTGGATTTTCTTGAAACACAAAAAGCAAAGAAGAATTCAAAGAAACACAACAGAAATATTTTTGGAGTTTTTAGTTTTTCTTAAAGAAAGAAAACAAGAATGCAAAAAAGAAACGAAGGGCAATCTTTCTGATATTTTTTAAAAGTTTCAACAAGAGGCAATTAAATAAACTTTCAAAGAAAAGGCAACTAGAACATAGAAAATGTTATTTTTGTTTTCTCAAAGAACTTCAAAAGAAAAACAGAACCAAAGAACAAGTAAATCTTTTTGGGTTTTCTTTTCTTGAAAGTAAACGGCGAGAAAAGGAAAAGAAACTAAAAAAACAAAGGGAACACAAAAGAAGATAATTGAAACCAAAATAAAGCAAAGAAGAACGAGAAATATTTATGGGTTTAATTTTTTAACAAAACAAGCTAACAAAGCAAATGAAATGAAACAAAGTACAGATACACATAGATCATCAAGTGCACCAACAAGTGTAATGAATATATATGATAACATGAACGAAATGTCAGTAAAGAAATGTACTCCCCAAGTTTAGGCTTTTGCCCTAAGTTAGGCTCACTCTATGGGCTCCGCGGAAGATTTTATAACATGGATCCACATTAGCCTCCCAAGGGACATGACTCATGCGCTCAACCTCCTCCCGTCGATTCAGGGCCAAAATCTATTCACACTTTTTGTTAAAGAAATTTTGTTTTTGTTTCTTTTGCCGTGAAGTCAATGGGCAGTTTTTCCATCATAATTTTTTTATGAGTACAGCATAAGGTCAAATTTGTTCGGAAAAAGGTTCAGATTTTTTTACTTTTTCTGTAATTACGAAAATAAACCCAAGAACCAAGCGTTATTTTCCATTGAAGCCCCGCGCATTTTCTGGGGAATGAACTGATATCAAGGCAGTATCCACCTCATTTCCTCGTATCAGAACATCAGGCAGCCACAAAAGCCTTGACGATCAGCTTGACCAGCCTAAGATCAACAGAAGTAGGTTTCGGGAAGAGGACAATGTCATCCGCATAGATAGATATAGGACGCCGATAACTGCCACACGTGTGGCATCTAGAGGGGTTGTGCCGCATGTCCTGTGTGGCATGGAGACAACCCCGCCCGCACGACGGCGTCCGGGCGCACCCAGCCACGGCCCGCACGTCCGGTGTGTGGCACAATCGCCCACACGTCCGGGTGAACGACCCCGCTGCCCGCCCAACCTCACGTGCCTGTCGTCCCTATCCGCCTTCGAACCATGGTGCGACCTGCCGCCGTCGTCTCCTAGCTCTCGATCGGCCAATCTTCCCCTACCTCCATCGTGTTCCTTCTCTAGTTGCCATGGCAACCAGACCAGATCTATAGCGCCATGCTACCTCTTGAGCTTGCATTGGTTTTTCCCTTGAAGAGAAAAGGGTGATGCAGCAAAGTAGCGTAAGTATTTCCCTCAGTTTTTGAGAACCAAGGTATCAATCCAGTAGGGGACTACACGCAAGTCGCCTCGTACCTACACAAACAAATAAGAACCTTGCAACCAACGCGATAAAGGGGTTGTCAATCCCTTCACGGCCACTTGCAAAAGTGAGATCTAATAGAGATAATAAGATAAATATTTTTGGTATTTTTATAATATAAACTGAAAGTAAAGATTGCAAAATAAAATAGATTGGAAACTTATATGATGGAAAATAGACCCGGGGGCCATAGATTTCACTAGTGGCTTCTCTCAAGATAGCATAAGTATTACGGTGGGTGAAGAAATTACTGTCGAGCAATTGATAGAAAAGTGCATAATTATGAGAATATCTAGGCATGATCATGTATATAGGCATCACGTCCGCAACAAATAGACCGAAACGATTCTGCATCTACTACTATTACTCCACACATCGACCGCTATCCCGCATGCATCTAGAGTATTAAGTTCATAAGAACAGAGTAACGCATTAGGCAAGATGACATGATGTAGAGGGATAAACTCAAGGGAGATGATATAAACCCCATCTTTTTATCCTCGATGGCAACAATACAATACGTGCCTTGCTGCCCCTGCTGTCACTGGGAAAGGACACCGCAAGATTGAACCCAAAGCTAAGCACTTCTCCCATTGCAAGAAAGGTCAATCTAGTAGGCCAAACCAAACTGATAATTCGAAGAGACTTGCAAAGATAACAAATCATACATAAAAGAATTCAGAGGAGATTCAAATATTGTTCATAGATAAACTTGATCATAAACCCACAATTCATCGGATCTCGACAAACACACCGCAAAAGGAGTTACATCGAATAGATCTCTTAGAAGATCGAGGAGAACTTTCTATTGAGATCCAAAGAGAGAGAAGAAGCCATCTAGCTAATAAATATGGACCCGAAGGTTTGTGGTAAACTACTCACACATCATCGGAGAGGCTATGGTGTTAAGTAGAAGCCCTCCGTGATCGATCCCCCCCTGGCGGAGCGCCGGAAAAGGCCCCAAGATGGGATCTCATGGGTACATAAGGTTGCGGCGGTGGAAATAGGGTTTTGGGGTGCTCCTGGATGTTTTCGGGGTATATGGGTATAAATATGAGGAAGAAGTAGGTCGGTGGAGCTGCGAGGGGCCCACGAGGGTGGGGGCGTGCCCAGGGGGCAGGCGTGCCTCCCTGCCTCGTGGCCTCCTTGCTTATTTCTTGACGTCCACTCCAAGTCCCCTGGATCACATTTGTTCCAAAAATAACTCTCCCGAAGGTTTCATTCCGTTTGGACTCCATTTGATATTCCTTTTCTACAAAACACTGAAATAGGCAAAAAAACAGCAATTTGCACTGGGCCTTCGGTTAGTAGGTTAGTCCCAAAAATAATATAAAAGTGTATAATAAAGCCCATTAAACATTCAAAACAGATAATATAATAACATGGAACAATAAAAAATTAGAGATACGTTGGAGACGTATCAAGCATCCCCAAGCTTAATTCCTGCTCGTCCTCGAGTAGGTAAATGATAAAAACAAAATTTTTTATGTGGAATGCTACCTAGCATAATTCTCAATGTAATTTCCTTTATTGTGGCATGAATGTTCAGATCCGAAAGATTCAAGATAAAAAGTATAATATTGACATGAAAATAATAATACTTCAAGCATACTAACAAAGCGATCATGTCTTCTCAAAATAACATGGCCAAAGAAAGTTATCCCTACAAAATCATATAGTCTGGCTATGCTCTATCTTCATGACACAAACTATTTAGTCATGCACAACCCCGATGACAAGCCAAGCAATTGTTTCATACTTTTGATGTTCTCAAACTTTTTCAATCTTCACGCTATACATGAGCGTGAGCCATGGACATAGCACTATATGTGGAATAGAATGGTGGTTGTGGAGAAGACAAAAAGGAGAAGATAGTCTCACATCAACTAGGCGTATCAACGGGCTATGGAGATGCCCATTAATAGATATCAATGTGAGTGAGTAGGGATTGCCATGCAACGGATGCACTAGAGCTATAAGTGTATGAAAGCTCAACAAAAGAAACTAAGTGGGTGTGCATCCAACTCGCTTGCTCACGAAGACCTAGGGCATTTTGAGGAAGCCCATCATTGGAATATACAAGCCAAGTTCTATAATGTAAAATTCCCACTAGTATATGAAAGTGACAACATAGGAGACTCTCTATTATGAAGATCATGGTGCTACTTTGAAGCACAAGTGTGGCAAAAGGATAGTAACATTGTCCCTTCTTTCTTTTTCTCTCATCTTTTTGTTTCCCTTTTGGGGGGGGGGCTTTTTCTCTTTTTTTCTATGGCCTCTTTTTTCTCTCTTTTTTCGTCCGGAGTCTCATCCCGACTTGTGGGGGAATCACAGTCTCCATCATCCTTTCCTCACTTGGGACAATGCTCTAATAATGATGATCATCACACTTTTATTTACTTACAACTCAATACTTAGAACAAAATATGACTCTATGTGAATGCCTCCGGTGGTGTACCGGGATATGCAATGAATCAAGAGTGACATGTATGAAAGAATTATGAACGGTGGCTTTGCCACAAATACGATGTCAACTACATGATCATGCAAAGCAATATGACAATAATGAAGCGTGTCATAATAAACGGAACGGTGGTAAGTTGCATGGCAATATATCTCGGAATGGATATGGAAATGCTATAATAGGTAGGTACGGTGGCTGTTTTGAGGAAGGTATATGGTGGGTGTAAGATACCGGCGAAAGGTGTGCGGTATTAGAGAGGCTAGCAATGGTGGAAGGGTGAGAGTTCGTATAATCCATGGACTCAACATTAGTCATAAAGAACTCGAATACTTATTGCGAAAATATATTAGTTATCGAAACGAAGTACTACGCGCATGCTCCTAGGGGGATAGATTGGTAGGAAAATACCATCGCTCGTCCCCGACCGCCACTCATAAGGAAGACAATCAATAAATAAATCATGCTCCGACTTCATCACATAACGGTTCACCATACGTGCATGCTACGGGAATCACAAACTTTAGAACAAGTATCTCTCAAATTCACAACTACTCAACTAGCATGACTCTAATATCACCACACTACTGGAATCAGCTAATTTGCCATCTGCCAGATCTTTGCCGTCTGCTAGCTGACGGCAAAGAAGCTCTTTGCCATCAGCTACACATAAACAGACGGCAAAGAAAAGGCTGACGGCAAAGAAGCTCTTTGCCATCTGCCAGCTCTTTGCCATCTGCCAGCGGACGGCAAAGAATCTTTGCCGTCCGCTGGCGGACGGCAAAGAGTGTGGAGGCCCCCACCCCCCGCTCGTTTGAAAAAATCCTAACGGCCCACCTCTTTGTCGTCCGCTAGCGGACGGCTAAGAGGCAGAAAGGCGGACGGCAAAGGCTGGCGGACGGCAAAGAGGGCACTTGCCTAACGGCAGGTACCCCCCGCCCGTTACTCACTTCGTCCTCGCCTCGCCCTTCTCCTCCCACCCCGCCGCCG
>NC_057802.1:264379795-264396718 GCF_018294505.1 Triticum aestivum
AAGGCTCAGTTCAACTTGGGCAGAGAATGCTACGATGCAATGATGACAGTATTTGGACGCTTTCTACCCAAAGGCCATGTAATGCCTGCAAACCTGTACCAGTCGGACAAAATCCTCCGTGCACTGAAGATGCCCTATGATAAGATACATGCCTGTGAGAAAGGATGTGTCTTGTTTAGGCTTGACTATGCGGACTTGAACTGTTGTCCCATTTGCAAGTCTTCCAGGTATGTTGTGGTAGACAACGGTATGGGTGAGAAGACACAGACCAAAATCCCCGTTAGTGTTCTTCGGTATATGCCAATCGTACCAAGACTTCAACGTCTTTTCATGGTCGAAGAGACGGCCAGACAGATGACATGGCACAAAATGGGCAAAAGAACCGAACTAGATGCAGATGGGAATCTGATGATTGTACACACATCGGATGGTGTTGCGTGGAAAAAGTTTGATGAATTACATGGTGACAAAGCGGCAGATCCGAGGCATCCTCGAGTCGGCATCAGCACGGATGGGTTCAATGTGTTTGGTATGACGGCAGCCCAATACAGTTGTTGGCCCGTATTTGTCTTTCCACTCAATCTCCCCCCCCGGACAGATTATGCAAAGAAAGAACATTTTCCTGACGTTGATAATTCCAGGGCCCAACTATCCGGGGAAAAATATGAATGTGTACATGCAACCGCTTAAGGACGAATTGCAAGAAGCCTGGGATAATGGGTTCAAGACATACGATGCCTATAGCAAACGGAACTTCATAATGCGTGTCTGGTACATGTACTCGACGCATGACTTGCCGGCGTATGCGCTATTCGTTGGCTGGTGTGTGCATGGAAGGTTCCCGTGCCCCACATGCAAGGGAGCTCTTGAGTTTCGTTGGCTTCAGGCCGGTCGCAAGTTTTCTTGCTTCGACATGCATAGAGAGTTCCTGAATCCTCGCCATAAGTTCAGGAAAGACAAGAAGAACTTCATCAGAGGTAGAGTTGTCAAAAACTCTGCACCACATGCATTGACAGGCCAACAGACCCTGGATCAGTTAAACGCTCTTGAGCCAGATCCCGAGCGTCCAGGGTACTTCAAGGGGTATAATTCTAAGCACGCCTGGACTCACAAAACATGCTTATGGGATCTGCCTTACTTCAAAGACCTCCTTTGCCCACACAACATCGACGTGATGCACACTGAGAAGAATATCGCCGAGGCACTTTTTGGTACATTGTTCGGCATAGATGGGAAGTCAAAGGATAATACTAAGGCTAGAGTCGATCTGGAGGCGCTATGTGATAGGCCGTTACAAAACATGAAAGAACCGAAAGGAAAGCAGAACTGGACGAAGCCAAAGGCATGGTTCAATCTTGGAAGGCCGGCTATGAGGGAAATTATCTTGTGGGTGAAAATGCAGTTGATGTTCCCCGATGGGTATGCAGCGAATCTACAGAGGGGAGCCAGTCTTGATAAATTGAAGATATTTGGTCTCAAGAGTCATGATTGGCACATATGGATTGAGCGGGTAATGCCGGTGATGTTGCGTGGCTTCATCCCTGAGGATGAATGGCTAGTACTGGCAGAACTCAGCTATTTCTTCCGTGTTCTTTGTGCGAAAGAACTATCGCCTAGCATGCTAGAAGAAATGGAAGAGTTGGCGCCGGAGTTGATCTGCAAGTTAGAGAAGATCTTTCCACCGGGCTTCTTTAATCCAATGCAACATTTGATTTTGCATCTCCCGACCGAGGCAAGATTGGGGGGGGGGCCCGTGCAAAATCGTTGGTGCTACCCAACTGAGAGGATGCAGAAGACGCTTCGACAAAAATGTAAAAATAAACGTAGAATTGAAGCATCGATGGCTGAGGCATTCATCACTGAGGAGGCGGCAAACTTCGTGACAGCACACTACGAAGCCAAAAATCGTCATTTGCATAATCCGAAGCCTCGGTACAATGCTGACGACCCTAAAAAGGGTGGATCCAACCTCAGCCTATTCAAAGGGAATCTCGCACCAGCCAGTGTTTCAAATCCAGTATCTTTGGATAACGAACAATGGCGGACCATTTCGTTGTATATCTTCAACAACCTGATAGAAGTGCGGCCGTACATCGAGTAAGTTCTCGGTACATAGTTTCGCAACTTCTATTTCCGTTGAACTGCTCTTATTCCTGGATATTTCATACAGTCGATACGTCGCCTTATTCTCGTATGGAGCGGTGATCCAAAAGGATTCTGTCGAAGAGTATGAGCTTCTCGCAAAGCAAGGTGGCGGCTATCCCGGTTTCATCTCTTGGTTCAAACAAACGGTAATTTCTATTAGACTTGTAGGCTAATTTGTAGGCGGCTATCCCGGTTTCATTCGCTAATTTGTGCGTAATGCAACAATCCTTTCATATTAAACTTGTAGGCTAATTCAGAGACTATGGACGCCGAATTGAGACAAGTCGCTAATGGTTTTGACTATAAGGTCCGTTCATTTGACAAATACGACATCAACGGGTATCGCTTTCGTACCTATGGCAAAGAGATATCTATGGCCGACCGAAAGTCTATAAATTGTTGTGTATCTGCTATCGGCGAAGGAGGTACCGAGTATTATGGGAGAGTTGAAGCAATTTATGAACTTCTATTCTATGGTGAAAACCCACCGAATGTCGTAGTCTTCAAATGTTATTGGTTTCAGCCGAAGGAGACTAGAAGAACTCATGAACATATAGGGCTAGTTGAAATCAACCAAAGCACCCATTTAGATGTTCCTGGTGTCTATATTACGGCTCAACAGGCGACCCAAGTATTCTATCTACCGTGGGCCTGCCAAACTAATCCAAATCTGAAAGGTTGGGATGTCGTTTATGAAGTGCCGCCACGTGCTAGACTATCTCCCCCAAAGGAAGAGGATTATGAACCTCACATTAACCCAGACACATATGAAGGAGAATTCTTCCAAGAGACACGTCTTTCCAAAAAGCGTTTCAAGAACCGCTATACTTCACCCCAAAACATTGAAGTAGACAGTGACAGTGAATCCGACATCACCCCAGAGGAGGAACAAGAAGAGCCGGAACAAGAAGAGGTTACTGCTGCGGATGACCTGTCATTGCTTGACCGATTACGTCAAGGTGGCCTTGCACATGTTGATGCCACTGAACCCTATGAGCCCGTCATTGATTATAGTGATGATGATTATGCATTTATTGATGATACTGATCGAGATTATTAGTAGTGTCAGGTATTAAATTTTTTAATGTTGTACTTGATGATGATACACTTAAGTGATACACATATTATTATTCATGTCGGTCTTTTTTTTTATGTTGTACTAATTTCGTTTACTGTTTGTCATGGCAGGTGTTGAAAGATGGTGGGCGCTGGTCGGGAGCGCGCCAAGGCCCCTTCTTCCTCGGCGCGTGGTCTGAGGTCTTCGATTCCAGACGTACCTCTTCGCCGAGCGTTGCTGGACAGTATGTCCACACCGCCGGGCCCTTCTTCGTCCATCGCGGTGCCCAGCAGGGGACGAGGTAGGAAGAGAGGAGGTGGGGCACGTGGTCGCGGGAGAGGAGGTAGGGTGACTGCTAGGGCGCCTTCCTCGCCGCCACCCCCAGCTGTTTCACCCGAGCACGTGACTGCTAGGGTGGACTCGTCCGAGGAGGAGGCTACACGGACTCCGGTCCACGAGCCTCCGGTCCACGGGTCTTGGGCCCACGAGCCTCGGGTCGACTGGCCTTCGGCCCACGAGACCCCGGAGGAGCACACGTCCGGATGGGGTACCTGGCCGGATCAGCCCGAGGAGCCGAGTGGCCATGCTGATGATGGCGGGGAGCCGACTGATCTTGAGGAGGAGGGTGGCACCATCTACCAGCGTGGTGCTACACGGCTCCCGTCCGTGCCGGCGACCCGCGAGCAGAGGTGGTTGATCTTCCCTGATGGGGAGAGGTACGTAAGTGCATTTAATATTTTTGTACCTTCTGCATTCACGTTTCTTCAAATAACTAATGCGTTGGCCTTGTCATGCTGCAGGGGTTGGGACCACCATCATAGTGTCCGCCGGCCCAACTCCGTCCTTGGAGTTCTTTGCCGGCAAAACTTCCCGGGGTTTGTCACGTTGCCTGGTGAGGGTCGGCTTCCAAAGCTTGGGTTGAGCTGGGAGCACTACGTGGCTGCCCCGGCCCCGCCGGATGTCATTATCGACGGTGTCGTGTGCGACACGAGGGCAGACATGGTGATCAGGACGTTCTGGGTAATTTCTCCTTTACACATTTCAAAATCTTCAACTAGCTAGTTATTAATTGTACTAATCAATATTGTCTCATTTGATTGCAGACATTCTACAGGTGTGAGGAGGGATACGAGGAGGAGTGCGCAAATGTTATCCAGAACGTCTGCAAGCGCCTACTCCAGAACTTACGGCACGAGGCTTGGGTGCAGGCTGTTCGAGACTACTACGCCTTGCGTGGTATCAAGAAGCCCAAGCCGGCATGCCGCGATAAGTTCCTGAGTAAGGAGCAGTACATGAAGGTAATTCTTAAGCCCTTCTACTTAAGTTCCTTCATTTAGTAATTCATAGCCGTAGCGCTCAGGTTTCTATTTGCTAACTTAGGCGCCTCCGAGATGGTGTGCGGATCGGATGGATTGTTGGGAGGTGTTGGTCGATGAGTGGTGCTCACAAGAATGGCTAGCCCTCCACAACGAGGCCAAGGACAAACGTGCCCAAATGGAAGGTGTGCCACACCATCAAGGCAGCTCCAACTTGTATCAGTTCGGGCGCAACTGGGTATGTGGTTTGCTTCATGATTCATGCAATTCATTCATCATGCTAGCTTGAGCCCTTTAATTACTAATTTTCATTGTTTCTCTCTTTCAGGCACGCCACAATAAGGCGGATAAGGTGCCAGAGGTGTACGACCTGTATGCCATGGCCCACACTGGCTCTTACAAGAAAGTCAAGGCTTTCTCTTAGTCTGACCTCGATGATGCAAACAACTTCACCAACATCTCCTCCCACAACAAGCTCGTGAGATATAAAGATGAGGGGAAGGCGAGGAAAGGGGAGGACTTTAACCCGAGCCAGGGTCCCATTGATCCAGAGCTGGTGATGATATCTGGTGGCGGGAGGTCCCATGGCTCCATAGCCATTGGAGATGGACTTATCCGTTGTCCTAGCACTCTCCCGGAGATCAAGGCGCGCCAGTCGAGCTCCGCTCCTGAGATAAGGCCTCGTGAACGGCCAGTGCAACTCGCCATCAAGGTTAGTGATACGTACTCAGCTATCTTTCTCCATTACATTGTGTGCGCTTCCATCAATGATTACAAATGGTCATGTGAGTGGTGTTGCAGGCTGCTATACAGAGTGAGAGAGATAGAACGGAGAAACTTCTGGCGGAGGCGGCGGAGAGGCAGCGGGAGTTGGAGGAGAGGACGACAAAGATGATGGAGGAGGAGAGGGCACAGAATGACATGCAGGAAAGGGCCATGTACGAGCTCCTTGTGGTAAGTTTCTTCTGCAGATTAGCCAAAACATTCATGTAGTGTTTGTCTCATTACTAACTAGTATGACTGAGTCGTCAAAACCAAATGTGCAGTCTGTGTGCGAGAAGACCGGTCAGACCGCTCCGCCGATGCCAGTGATTGCTCCTGGGACCACGGTGAGTTTAATTTGAATGGACATTACTTGCTAGTCTTAACATTTGAGTGTCATAATGCTAACGAGACATTGGAAATGATCTTTGGTGCAGCTTAACTCCAGAAACGCATCGCATGATCCTTCTCCAGCTACCGGCACTAGCCTGCCCGCTCCTACACCTCCCTGATCACGGTAAGTTTCTCTAGTGTTTTTCTTAACAAATGCATAAAGACCTAGGCTTAGCTTTATTTCCTCCAATATGCTTACCATAATGACCTAGAGTTAGCTTCTTTTCCTCCAAAATGACTTAATAAGCTTACTGACCTCATAAACCATCCATTTTACCTAAGTTAGCTCTAAAAGGATATGTACTTAGCTTACTTATGTCAAAAATTGCATAATTAGCTCATAAACGACCCATTTCACCTAGGTTAACTCATAAATGACCCATTTCACCTAGGTTAGCTCATAA
This sequence comes from Triticum aestivum, assembly GCF_018294505.1. NCBI lineage: Eukaryota > Viridiplantae > Streptophyta > Magnoliopsida > Poales > Poaceae > Triticum > Triticum aestivum. The sequence continues at coordinate 264,385,873 of NC_057802.1, forward strand.
ACGACCCATTTCACCTAGGTTAGCTCATAAACGACCCATTTCACCTAGGTTAGCTCATAAACGACCCATTTCACCTAAGTTAGCTCAAAAAGATCCATTTCAACTAAATTAGCTCATAAATGATCCATTTCACCTAAGTTAGCTCAAAAACGATCCATTTCAACTAAATTAGCTCAAAAATGATCCATTTCAACAAAGTTAGCTCAAAAACTATCCATTTCAACTAAGTTATCTCAAAAACGATCCATTTGACCTAAGTGAGCTAAAAAATGATCCATTTCACCTTAGTTACCTCAAAAACGATCCATTTCAACTAAGTTAGCTCAAAAACGATCCATTTCAACTAGGTTAGCTCCAAAATGACCCATTTCACCTTACTTAGCTCAAAAACGATGCCCTTCACCTTAGTTAGCTCATAAACGACCCATTTCAACTAAGTTAGCTCATAAATGATCCATTTCAACTAAGTTAGCTCATAAACAACCCATTTCAACTTAGTTAGCTCATATATGATCCATTTCACCTAAGTTAGCTCATAAATGACATATACTTCTTGTTCTAGTCTTCTTCTTGTTCTAGTCACCTATTTCTAACTTTCTTATTTACCATTTTGCAGATTTCATTCACTTGATGGAAGCTAGCTTGCTATGATGGAGTGCCTTTGATGAAACTTTGCATTGTATCTAGCTTGCTATCTTCATGACACTTTGCATTGTAATATATATATGGATGGAACTTCCTTATGTATGAACAATGTGTATGGATGAAACTGATGTGATATGTGATATGTGCTGGATATGTGATATGTGATATGTGCTGGATATGTGATATGTGATATGTGCTAGATATGTGTTGGATATGTGCTGGATATGAAACTTATATATGTGATATGTGCTGCAAATTGTGGGATTTAATAAAAAACAGAAAAAACAGACAATATGCAGGCTCTTTGCCGTCTGCCACCGACGGCAAAGAGCCTTTGCCGTCTGCCGCGGACGGCAAAGAAGCCACGTGGCAGCCAACTGTGCTTCCTGGGAGCTGACCCATTTGGTCAGTTTGCCTACAGTGGCAGACGGCAAAGACTTTGCCGTCCGTGGCAGACGGCAAAGAACCTGCACTTTGCCATCAGTGGCAGACGGCAAAGAACCTGCCATCTAGTGACGTGTAGATGACATCATAAGGCGGACGGCAAAGACCAAAGGCTCTTTGCCGTCTGCGGCGGACGGCAAAGGTCTGCCGTTAGCCACTTAACGGACTGACAGCGCAAATATTGCCGTCCGCCCTCTTTGCCGTCCGCCGCCGACGGCAAAGAGCCTTTGCCGTCCGCCGCCAGGAAGCAGACGGCAAAGCAGCTGTTTACCGTAGCCTTCTTTGCCGGAGCCTTTTGCCGTCCGCGGCTGACGGCAAAGGTCTTTGCCGTCCGCCTTTCGAGCCTTTGCCGTCCGCCATGGCAGACGGCAAAGTAGTTGTTTCCTGTAGTGCCATCTTCATATCTCAAAACAATCATCAAGTATCAAACTTCTCATAATATTCAATGCACTCTATATGATAGTTTTTATTATACCCATCTTGGATGTCCATCATATTAGGACTAATTTTATAGCCAAAACAAACTACCATGCTGTTCTAAAGGACTCTGAAAATAATATAAGTGAAGCATGAGAGATCAATAATTTCTATAAAATAAAACCGCCACCGTGCTCTAAAGGATATAAGTGAAGCACTAGAGCAAAATTATATAGCTCAAAAGATATAGGTGAAGCACACAGAGTATTCTAATAAATTCCGGTTCATGTGTGTCTCTCCCAAAAGGTGTGTACAGAAAGGATGATTGTGGTAAACTAAAAGCAAATACTCAAATCATACAAGACGCTCCAAGCAAAACACATATCATATGGTGAATAAAAATATAGCACCAAGTAAAGTTACCGATGGAAGAAGACAAAAGAGGGGATGCCTTCCGGGGCATCCCCAAGCTTAGGCTTTTGGTTGTCCTTTAATTTTAACTTGGGGTTCCTTGGTCATCCCCAAGATTAGGCTCTTGCCACTCCTTATTCCATAATCCATCAAATCTTTACCCAAAACTTGAAAACTTCACAACACAAAACTCAACAGAAAATCTCATGAGCTCCGTTAGCGAAAGAAAACAAACCACCACTTCAAGGTACTGTAATGAACTCATTATTTATTTATATTGGTGTTAAACCTACTGTATTCCAACTTCTCTATGGTTCATACCCTCTAATACTGCTCATAGATTCATCAAAATAAGCAAACAACACACGAAAAACAGAATCTGTCAAAAACAGAACAGTCTGTAGTAATCTGTATCAAACATATACTTCTGCAACTCCAAAAATTCTGAAATAAATTTATGGACATGAGGAATTTTTCTATTAATCATCTGCAAAAATAATAAACTAAATATCACTCTCCAGTAAAAAGTTGTAGCTAATCTCGCGAGCGCTAAAGTTTCTGTTTTTTTACGGCAAGATCACAAAGACTTCACCCAAGTCTTCCCAAAGGTTCTACTTGGCACAAACACTAATTAAAACATAAAAACACATCTTAACAGAAGCTAGATGAATTATTTATTACTAAAGAGAACCAAAAAGCAAGAAACAAAAATAAAATTGGGTTGCCTCCCAACAAGCGCTATCGTTTAACGCCCCTAGCTAGGCATAAGGCAAGAATAGCTCTAAGTATTATCATCTTTGGTATGCAATCCATAAGTGGCTCTCATAATGGATTCATAAGGTAATTTAGTTTTCTTTCTAGGAAAGTGTTCCATGCCTTTCCTTAACGGAAATTGGAATCTAATATTTCCTTCTTTCATATCAATAATTGCACCAATCGTTCTAAGGAAAGGTCTACCAAGAATAATAGGACATGAAGGATTCCAATCTATATCAAGAACAATGAAATATATGGGCACATAATTCCTATTTGCAACAATAAGAACATCATTAATTCTTCCCATAGTTTTCTTAATGGTGGAATCCGCAAGGTGCAAATTTAAAGAACAATCATCAAATTCACGAAAACCTAACACATCACACAAAGTTTTTGGAATCGTGGAAACACTAGCACCCAGATCACATAAAAGCATAGCATTCATGATCTTTAATTTTAATTTTAATAGTAGGTTCCCACTCATCATAAAGTTTTCTAGGGATAGAAACTTCTAATTCAAGCCTTTCTTCATAAGATTGCATTAAAGCATCAACGATATGTTTGGTAAAAGCTTTATTTTGACTATAAGCATGAGGAGAATTTAACACGGATTGCAACAAGGAAATACAATCTATTAAAGAACAATTATCATAATTAAATTCCTTGAAACCAAAATAGTGGGTTCATTGCTATGTAAAGTTTTGACCTCTTCAATCCCACTTTTACCAATTTTTGCATCAAGATCTAAAACTCCGAATTATTGGGACGCCTTTTAACTAAAGTTGACTCATCTCAAGTCCCATCATTATCAAGATTCATATTGCAAAACAAAGATTTAATAGGGGAAACATCAATCACTTTTAGATCTTCATCCCTATTACTTTCTAGATCTTCCGGTTTGGCGGCCATCTTATTGACTAAGGTGGCCTGCTTATCCGAAATTTGGGCTATTAATTTTTCAAGATAAGCAAATTGAGATTTCAAACCATAAAATTCCTTAGATATATCATCAAGCTCTTTATTCATGTACTCCATAAAGCTTTTTTGTTCTTTAAGCTCGTTTCTAAAGAAATTATTATGCTCAAATTGCAAAGTCATAAAGCTTCTGACGTTGTTTTCAATTTCTTCCAACCTTTTAAGGTAAGGATCAACGTTTTTAGGCAGGGCCATTAGGGCAAACAGACAACAAGAAGCAAGCGAAAAGAGACGAACAGAAAAAAGGCGAATAAAATGGCAAAGGTGAAGTGGGGAAGAGGAAAACGAGAGGCAAATGGCAAATAATGTAATGCGAGGGATAAGAGTTGTGATGGGTACTTGGTATGTCTTGACTTGGCGTAGATCTCCCCGGCAACGGCGCCAGAAATCGGCTAGTTGACGGGAGATCAAATCTTGACTTGACTTTGAAGAGGAAAGGGTGATGCAGCAAAGTAGCGTAAGTATTTCCCTTAGTTTTTGAGAACCAACGTATCAATCCAGTAGGAGACTACACGCAAGTCGCCTCATACCTACACAAACAAATAAGAACCCTGCAACCAACGCGATAAAGGGGTTGTCAATCCCTTCATGGCCACTTGCAAAAGTGAGATCTGATAGAGATAATAAGATAAATATTTTTGGTATTTTTATAATATAAACTGAAAGTAAAGATTGCAAAATAAAATAGATTGGAAACTTATATGATGGAAAATAGACCCGGGGGCCATAGATTTCACTAGTGGTTTCTCTCAAGATAGCATAAGTATTACGGTGGGTGAACAAATTACTGTCGAGCAATTGATAGAAAAGTGCATAATTATGAGAATATCTAGGCATGATCATGTATATAGGCATCACGTCCGCAACAAGTAGACCGAAACGATTCTGCATCTACTAATATTACTCCACACATCGACTGCTATCCAGCATGCATCTAGAGTATTAAGTTCATAAGAACAGAGTAACGCATTAGGCAAGATGACATGATGTAGAGGGATAAACTCAAGCAATATGATATAAACCCCATCTTTTTATCCTCGATGGCAACAATACAATACGTGCCTTGTTGCCCCTGCTGTCACTGGAAAAGGACACCGCAAGATTGAACCCAAAGCTAAGCACTTCTCCCATTGCAAGAAAGATCAATCTAGTAGGCCAAACCAAACTGATAATTCGAAGAGACTTGCAAAGATAACAAATCATACATAAAAGAATTCAGAGGAGATTCAAATATTGTTCATAGATAAACTTGATCATAAACCCACAATTCATCGGATCTCGACAAACACACCGCAAAAAGAGTTACATCAATCTCCAAGAAGATCGAGGAGAACTTTGTATTGAGATCCAAAGAGAGAGAAGAAGCCATCTAGCTAATAACTATGGACCCGAAGGTCTGTGGTAAACTACTCACACATCATCGGAGAGGCTATGGTGTTGATGTAGAAGCCCTCCGTGATTGATTCCCCCTCCGGTGGAGCCCCGGAAAAGGCCCCAAGATGGGATCTCATGGGTACAGAAGGTTGCGGCGGTGGAAATAGGGATTCGTGGTGCTCCTGGATGTTTTCGGGGTATATGGGTATATATAGGAGGAAGAAGTAGGTCGGTGGAGCTGCGAGGGGCCCACGAGGGTGGGGCGCGCCCAGGGGGGCAGGCGCGCCTCCCTGCCTCGTGGCCTCCTTGCTTCTTTCTTGACGTCCACTCCAAGTCCCCTGGATCACGTTTGTTCCAAAAATAACTCTCCCGAAGGTTTCATTCCGTTTGGACTCCGTTTGATATTCCTTTTCTGCGAAACACTGAAATAGGCAAAAAAACAGCAATTTGCACTGGGCCTTCGGTTAGTAGGTTAGTCCCAAAATAATATAAAAGTGTATAATAAAGCCCATTAAACATCCAAAACAGATAATTTAATAGCATGGAACAATCAAATATTATAGATACGTTGGAGACGTATCACGCCACCGCACCCTCCCGATCGATGGAAACCACGACGACGAGCTAACAGGTCGATCTCTGATCTCCTCCTCTTTCTCCTCCTTCCCATGTCCCAAATAATTTCATTGTCATGGCAAACACACCACGGATTTGTGTTTATTCCCCTTTGCCCACCAACGTACGCAAGATCTGCCATGTTCTATGCTAGATCTGAACTAAGCTTGTAGGTTGGGTTGCTGCGAGTAGGTGCTCCAAAAGGATGTGTAGGATTCACTAAAATCAGGGAAAGAAAGGAGCAATTTGGACGGTACATAGGGAGGGAGAAAATTAATTGCCACCTATATTTGCTGTTAGTTACCACCTATCTTTGCCGTTAGCTGCCACCATGTTATGTTGTTACTTGCCATCGTATTATGTTGGTTGTTGCCATTGGTTCAAAAAGATAGTTGGCATCCAGATTGTAGAAAAGAGAATGAATGTGCATGTCCTACTTGCCATGATGTATTGGTTGTTTATGCAAGAAATGTGATAAGATTGCCGTGTTTTCTTTTATGTGGAAACAGCAAAAATGCATTTCGAATATTCATGTGTTCTTGTTCATGCAGTGACTGAAAACACAGTGGGAGAAAAGCAGAAAAAATGAATCATGAAGACGGCACTGATCCTTGGTTTTCTCAAAGGCCGCAAGCGCCCCCTTGGGATGCAGTAGAGTACAATCAACTCATTTCCGCAGGACCGTTGCTGCCACTACTAGAGCAGTACGCGAACATAGGTACAATGCATGATCAAAAAGGCGACAGTTGACATGTTTGTGGGCATGAAAATGGCATTCTACTTATGTGCTACAATGTCCTTGTTCGCACGTTCTTATGACACAACCACACAGGCAGGGATACCATGGCAAGTTCCAACACAGTGCGTTAACGCTGATAGATGTACAGGAGACCAACTTCAAGTAGCAGATGTGGCAAATCAAGGCAACGCATAGAAAATAGCATACTGATGTGGCCAAAAAATAAAACTTGCAAGGATGGCAAGACTTACGAGTTTTTTGGGAAAACACAGGACCATCATGCAGCACGTGGAAACAAGCGACAACCGGGTACCTGCCATCAACGTTGTACGCAGGTGAGTCATATGAAGTGATTTTGTGGACAGTGCATCAGAAAAAGGAACATAGGTGACATTGGTGTTTACGTGGTGTGACGACAAAACGCAGTTGCCATGTCTGAACAACTGTAATTCTCGTGTCTGGTCAACTGCAGTTGCCATGTCTTGACAACTGTAGTTGCCATGTCTAATCAACTGTGATTGCCATGTCTAAACAACTCTGGATGCCAAGTGTGAACAACTCTGGTTGCCATGGTTGAACCACTACATATGCCATGTTGTAGAAACTACGGTTGCCATGCATTGACAAACTGCTCATGATCGCAGGTTGTTATGGTGGAACCACAACAGCAAAGGTATTGTGGCAAGCTTCACCGTTACAGGCCATCGCTATTGCAGATAGAGCACAGCAAATTGAAGTGACATACCAGCTTCGATTAGCACATGCGGCACAACATGGTAAAAAAATGTGAACCAACAAAAATAGTGCATTTGCTTTTGTGGAAAAGCATGGGGGAAAGTGGATTTGTCACTGTGGTGGCGGCAAATGACAAAATGCTACCAAGTGTATACGTGCAATAGTCGTCTATTGTCTTCAGGATTTGTCAATTACTGTGTGCATGTGTATGCCATTTGTGATTAACTCCATTTGCCTAGTGGGCTCATATCTAGAATGCAAGTTTTGATGTTAAAGATGCTGGTTGCCATGTCTTGGCAACAGTAGCTACCATGTTTGGTGAACTGTAGCTACCATGGCTGAAAAACTGCAGTTGCCATGCATGGCCAGATGCAGATGCCACGGCTTGTTGTATGAATGATATCATGCCAAATCAGATGCAGTTGCTATATTCCATTATGATAAACATGCCATTCAAGCAATTCTGCTTACACACATACCTGTTTTTTTGCAGGAGCTTCAACTACAATCAACAGCGGCGCGGGAACATCTACCGCGGGAACCTCGGAGCACACGGAAGGAGCATTCCACGAGCAAGTCACCAATGCTGCCACAAACAATACAGAATCAGTGTCGAAACTGGCAATCGTTGCAGCAATGACGACAAGCACACATGTGCGCACCAGCACAAGCAACACTCAAGCAGATGAAACAGTCGCCCACACTGAAGTGAATGATGAGACTGATGATGAAGCGCAAGGGGAGGAAGAAGATGGGCAATCGGAAATCATGATACCTCAACCACCATATGTTGGGCAGAGATTTGGTTCGTTTGAAGATGCCAAGGAATACTACCAGAGATATGCAATGTTCCATGGGTTTGCGGTGAACACCGAATACCATAGGAAAATATAAAAAAACTAATGAGTACAGCAGAGGTGAGATAAGGTGCTACAAGGCACGCAGGAACAAGAAGGGTAAAGGTGTTGTGCTTGTCGTGCCGGAACGAAAGAGAGGCATCGTTCTCAAGACGGAATGCCCTGTCCGGTTGAAGCTAAACACAAATGGAGCATGGTGGGTGGTCACCGAATATTTCGACGAACACAACCACGAACTTATAAAGAAGTTTGACCTGGTAAAATTTTTGAGCGCCCACAGAGGATTCAGCCCCCTCGAGAAGAAATTCATAAAGTTGCTACATGATTGTAACATCGGTCCATCAAGAATGGTCCAAATACTGTCCCTGATCCACAGCGGAGATGGTAGTCTGAGTAGCATGCCCTACATACCAGCAGACGTAACGAACCTAAAGGTAAAGTACCATTGTAACACCCCCGATTTGACCGTACACTAATCATACACGCAAACGTGTACGATCAAGATCAGGGACTCACGGGAAGATATCACAACACAACTCTAAAAATAAAATAAGTCATACAAGCATCATAATACAAGCCAGGGGCCTCGAGGGCTCGAATACAAGTGCTCGATCATAGACGAGTCAGCGGAAGCAACAATATCTGAGTACAGACATAAGTTAAACAAGATTGCCTTAAGAAGGCTAGCACAAACTGGGATACAGATCGAACGAGGCGCAGGCCTCCTGCCTGGGATCCTCCTAACTAACTCCTGGTCGTCGTCAGCGGGCTGCACGTAGTAGCAGGCACCTCCAGTGTAGTAGGAGTCGTCGTCGACGGTGGTGTCTGGCTCCTGGGCTCCAGCATCTGGTTGCGACAACCAGGTATAGAAAGGGGAAAAGAGGGAGAAAAGCAACCGTGAGTACTCATCCAAAGTACTCGCAAGCAAGGAGCTACACTACATATGCATGGGTATATGTGTAAAGGGCCATATCGGTGGACTGAACTGCAGAATGCCAGAATAAGAGGGGGATAGCTAGTCCTGTCGAAGACTACGCTTCTGGCAGCCTCCATCTTGCAGCATGTAGAAGAGAGTAGATTGAAGTCCTCCAAGTAGCATCGCATAGCATAATCCTACCCGGCGATCCCCTCCTCGTCGCCCTGTTAGAGAGCGATCACCGGGTTGTATCTGGCACTTGGAAGGGTGTATTTTATTCAGTATCCGGTTCTAGTTGTCATAAGGTCAAGGTACAACTCCGGGTCGTCCTTTTACCGAGGGACACGGCTATTCGAATAGATAAACTTCCCTGCAGGGGTGCACCACATAACCCAACACGCTCGATCCCATTTGGCCGGACACACTTTTCTGGGTCATGCCCGGCCTCGGAAGATCAACACGTCGCAGCCCCACCTAAGCACAACAGAGAGGTCAGCACGCCGGTCTAAATCCTATGCGCACAGGGGTCTGGGCCCATCGCCCATTGCACACCTGCACGTTGCGAACGCGGCCGGAAGCAGACCTAGCCTAGTGGCGTTCCAGTCCAATCCGGCGCGCGCCACTCAGTCGCTGACGTCACGAAGGCTTCGGCTGATACCACGACGCCGGGATACCCATAACTACTCCCGCGTAGATGGTTAGTGCGTATAGACCAAATGGCCAGACTCAGATCAAATACCAAGAACTCGTTATGCGTGTTATGTCGAAGTAACCGCGGACGCCGTCCAGGGCCAGGCCCCCTCTCGCCTAGGTGGTCTCAACCTGCCCTGTTGCTCCGTCACAAAGTTCCACTTGCGGGTACTCCTACGAGCCGACCCGACTTTAGTCACCACAGGTGTCATGTATATAGTATAAAGTATATACCCGTGATCACCGCCCAAGTGATCACGGCCCGATAGTATAGCACAGCAGACGGACAAGAATGTAGGGCCACTGATGGAAAACTAGCATCCTATACTAAGCATGTAGGATTGCAGGTAAAGGTAACAATAGTAGAAGCAAGGATAGGCTATGCATCAGGATAGGATTACGGAAAGCAGTAACATGCTACACTACTCTAATGCAAGCAGTATAGAGAAGAATAGGCGATATCTGGTGATCAAGGGGGGGGGCTTGCCTGGAAGCTCAGCCGAGAAGGAGGGGTCGTCAACACCGTAGTCGTACTGGGTAGCAGCGGCGTCGGTCTCGGTGTCTAGCGAGAGAAGAGGGGGAAGAAACAATAAATATAAAGCAAACAATGCGTGACGATGCATGACATGGCAAAGCGCGGCGCTAGGTGTGCCCTAACGTGGTAGGAAGTGATACCGACGAAGGGGGGGACATCCGGGAAAGAAATCCCGGTGTTCGACGTTTTTGGACGGATGAACCGGAGGGGAAAGTTGTGTGCTCGCTATGCTAGGAATGTGTGGCGGACGAACGGACTGCGTATTCGGATTCGTCTCGTCGTTCTGAGCAACTTTCATGTACAAAGTTTTTCCATCCGAGCTACGGATTATTTTATATTAATTTTTAAAGATTTGAATCATTTTTAGAATTTAATAAATTAATTTAATTCAAAAATTAATTAATGCGTCAGCATGACATCAGCAGTCAACGTTGACCGTTGATCTGGCCAACCTGACAGGTGGGTCCCACCTGTCAGTGACTGTTAGTTAATTATCAGTAGTTAATTAGGTTAATTAGTTATTAGGTTAATTAATCTTAATTAATTAATATTAACATGATTAAATAAGTTAATTAATTATCTTAATTAATTAATTAATTTTATTATTTATTTGTTTTCCTTTTTTATTTCGTTCTCGGGCTGGGCCCCGTTTGTCATAGGCCAGGGGCGGACATGTCCGCCCGGGCCCTTTGGGCACCGGACTTGTCCGGGCTCGGCCATAGCGGGCGCGGGCGCAC
>NC_057802.1:264397513-264404715 GCF_018294505.1 Triticum aestivum
ACGGCAGAGAGATGAGGGAGGGGAAGCTCACGGGGCCGGTAGGGTTTTTGGCAGCGGGGCGCGAGGTGGATGACGGGGACGACGGCGGAGAGGAGAAGCAGGCCGGCGGGGGAGCGCCGACGACGGGTGGCGGGGCGGCATCGGGCGCACGGGATCGAGGGGCGAGGCGATCGGGATCCCGATCTAGATCGACGAGCGGGAGTGGGGGGGCGAGTGGGCTAGGGTTTCGGGGCAGTGGGGGGATAATGGGGAATGGGAGGCCGCGGCTGGGCCGGCCTGGTTGGCCCGGTGGCCAGCTGGGCCACGGCCCAGCAGGGGGGCTTTTACTTCTTTCTTTTTTTGCTTTTGATTTTCCCCTTTTATTCTTTTTCCTTTTCTATTTTATTTCTAGTTTCTTTTATTTTTAGTTTTATAAAAATTACCACTAGTACCTAAATTAGTACTTCAACTTAGTCCATAGTCAGAAAATGTATAGTCCCCAAATAACCTAGTTTGATATTTTATTAATTACAAAAGGTATTTAAATAAATGTTTTTGTTGTTGTTTTTACTATTTTGGTGTATCTAGATATACTATAACAGTGTGGTTTCTTCACCATAATTACATACGCATTATTTGGCACAGCCCGAACTTTTTAGTTTTATTTTTCGAAAACTTTTATTGCTTGCCTTATTTTGAATTTGAATTTAGGGTCGGTTTCGAACTAACGCGAGATTAGCAACAGTAATCGAGGTGACGTGGCATCATTAGCAGAGTTTTACTGTAGCCTGATTATCCGGGCGTCACAATTCTCCTCCACTACAAGAAATCTCGTCCCGAGATTTAGGAGGTAGAGAAGGGGGGAGGGATTGGGTTACGAAAAATCTAACGGATCTTCTCGGTCTTGGTTGCTCTTCTCGAAGAGATCGATCCATTTTGTTGATGTCTTCATTTCTCTGCTTCGGGTCACCGTGATGAAGTCGGCATTCTTTCTTCGGGAACTCCATCGTACTTACGAAAGAATTAAGGGTGGTTATCCCAGAAGAATGAACCTCTGCAAGGTTGACTACCTGGTAGCAAACATCGGGGAACGTGACGGAAGTAACTCTCGAACTGAAACTTAAGAAGTTATCAAGAGCAAAGTAAGAAGGTGCAAAATAGATGTTTCAAGCGCATAGGCAATTGTTCGTTGCCTGAAGCGAAGTGTGAAAGGGGTTCAGAGCAATGGGAATAAGTATTGCGTCTGATACCAGATTGATGATCTCATCGGAAGGTGGCTCGTGAATTAGATACGAGGCCATGCGCGAGGAACAAACTTGGGAACATGGGGTGTACAGGAGAGTCAGGTTTCGATCCTGTGGAACTGTGGGTTATGGGCCCACCATGTGGTTTTTTTTATAGGAGCAGTGACATCTTGCACGGTCATGATAGCAAGGCATGTCAGAGAATACCCTGTCAGTTATGTCGGCAACACGTTGGTACCAAGGGCGAGGGACGAACAGAACCATTTTCCTGCTCGTTGAAACGAGGCGGACCAATAGGCAAAGTTCTCATCCATCGGTGGCTACCGAAATGTCATCAACAAAAGTAACATGGTCTACTGAGAGAGTGGTACAACGAGGTGCTCAACTAAGTAGGGAATTATCTCTGCTCGGCTAAGTTAGATTACAAGAAAGGTTAAACAAAACAATGGAAAGGAAAATATGATTATCAGAGTAAACAGAACAATGGAAAGGAAAATGTATTTAAACACATATTTCAAGGGTATATCCTTCCCAAGGACAAGCAGAGCATGATATCCAGGACAGGATATAATGTAGAAAACTCTTTAGGTAAGGTGAGAGAAATTTCATGACATTACCCATACAACGGTGTTTGGATAATTGAGCGAGAAACATTTAGCATTGGGCTTCAAATGTTCTTGTTGAAAATTGGATTACCATAGACATGCATCGAGATAGCCTTGACATGGTTATCAGGTGAAGATCAGACTTTAGAAACAAAAAGGGTCCATCGGGAACCGCTTGTAGAATAAGTCTTACAATTTCCTCATGGAAGAAAAGGATAGCCTTGCTAAAAGGAAATGGTAACAATAGGTCCTCCGGCCAGGTGTGCTAGGCACGACATCACCTTACCGGGTCATATAAAGACCAATGTTATAACTCTTGGAAATATGTTCCAACCATCATATATGACCGAGATTCAGATATGATCGGTGTTTGGATACCTCAGACTCAGGGTGCGTGAGAAGAAAAGGTGCAAAACAAATTGACGAGACGACATTGTAAGATTCTCGGGAAATGAACTATGGAAGCGAGTTCCGAAACAAGAGTTCATCAGTAAACCAAGGAGAGGATGATGAGGTGGCTGATGGACTCAGCAACAATTCATCAGAATTTCAAAGGATGGATTTCCACAATTATGTGAACAAGGAGATAACATTTGTCAGATCAATAATATAATGAGATATGTTGAGGAAAACATACCCAATTAAACATCAGTTGAAAGGTGCACCCGAAATATGGGCTGGGCTGCACGACCAACGTCGGAATGGTGATTCAATAATCAATAGTCTAAGAATGAACGTCCGACCATTAACTTCAAAGGAAAAGGGTTGCTAGAAGGGCAGAATCTAAACAACACAGTTCACCTGTTGGTATCCCGGTTAGAATCAACACGTGAACCTGGAAATGAATGGAGATGGCGAGAAGTATTACTGTATCAGGAATTCTTAAGAGGTGGGGCAATCCTCACAACATCCTTGACATGAAGGACAGTAATACTTCAATGTAGAACATAACATAAGCTAGATAGGAAAGAGCTCCATAACATGATCAAGTCTGACTTGGAGGGGGGGCAATAACGTTGCCGATGATAACACAAATCATCGAGGGGCAAGGATGATATTTCTCATCCTGAATTTCGACTGATATCCTGGAAGAGCTCAAAATGTTGATGATGATCACGACATTTTGTTGTCGAGGGGATCCACGAAGAAGGAATTGATCAGCGACTGCATCAAGCAAAAGGACTGATGCAACAAAAGATTATTGGAGCCACGGATACTACACAAACTCGGGGTCAAGTTTGTTGTTCGAGGTGAAACGATATGACGAGGAAAATCGACATAAGCTTAGCTCATCGTCGAAAGTGGTGCTCCGGGAATAAGGACCAGGTAGCACAGTTAAAATCATCAAGATAATGATATAGCCAAACAGGCTAGGAATGACGCGATCGGGTACAAACTCGTAAGTAAGGAACATTACTAAAAGTTGTTGAACCGTAGTGCGGACTCGATTCAATTATCGGGGTACTCGAGTGATTAACCACTCAAAACCCAGGAAAAATAGTAATCCGTGAGAATGTAGTACTTGATGAAGAACTCATAAGAAGTTATGCGGTTCCGTGATAATCTCGAGATACCAGGGGGCAATACTCGACGACAGATCAAAGTAGAGGGTGGATTGGGGTATTGCTCTATAGAAGACAATTGCTTAAACTTGTACGAGAAATGGTATTTAAAGGAGAACATGGTCGGAACCACGATTGCAAAAGGATCAATACACAGATACTAGACGATATCATATCAAGGAAATAGTTATTATTACAAGAAGCTTCTAAGATAGGATCTACATCGTGTCCATGGGCATGAACACAAAGTTCAAGGTCGACTCCCACTTCTCCAATGCATAACCTTTCATTCACTTCTCGCATTCGATAAAGGCATTAGTGTTGAAAGTTTTACCTGGTGAAATACCAGATGAGTATGGCCCGTGAAATCTTTCAGGCTCACATAGATTAGGTAAGGTATTGGTTCAACCCATCGAGGCATCTTAGGAACATATACCACAAATTTTTTTTGGATTAATTAACACAAGCTCGAATGTAGAGCATGGTTCACAAAGCAGAGGATACAATTTACCAAAGGCATCATGTATCCGAGGAAAAGCTCAGAAGCTTATTTAATATGAAGGACATTGTCGGATAAAATCCGACAAAAGGGTCTGGTGGTCCACAAGGGATCGGATGTGAGCATCAGTACTCAACCAGAGGAAGAAAAAATGCCAGGAGATCAGGTTATAGAAACAACTGACTAACTCAAAGCTCACATGTAAAGGAATTATAGTTTCCAAATCAAAGGATCAGAAGCAAATGCTCTGATTAAGGATGGATAACTTGAGTAAGCTTAGGGGTACAAACGACGACAATTTGATTGGTCGAGATCCAGCTCATGTTAAAAATGACGTCTGAGCCGGAAGGATGAATTCTAGGATCTGATTGAGGATTGCGAGCATTCGCAACAAATTGGATCAACGGACTCAAAATGATAATGGCAAGAGATGCCAATAATATTACGAGACTTAAGATTAATCATAATGCAAGTAAGCAAGAATTTCAAGAGCAAAAAGACTCCTGAAGATTTTCGAAGATCGAATGATATTTTGAACACTTTTGTGAAATACTTGAATCAACTGGGGATGAGCGGATACTCGGTAAGTGCGAGAATTATCCGTAGGGGTATTCAGGTGACAAAGAACTGTATAGCAGTAAGCTCAAAGGATTCTTGGAACAACGGAGAGCGGTTCGGGGCATCTTGTATCAACAAGATCAACTTGGAATAAAATTAAGAACGACGGGTGTAAGTATTTATCCATAGATCAGTGGTAGGGAATTGCAAAAGCAACGAGCACAAAGTCTCGAGAACATCGGAGAATATTTGAGGGCACCTTGTAATAACAAGGGCAACTGGGGATGAAGGTATGAACGATAAAAGTATGTATTTATCCATAAAGATTTATCGGTTGTAGGGATCGCAATGGCGAAGGGCACAAGGGTCTCGGGAAAGCATCAGAGAGTGTCTTCAGAATCTTCTGGTGCAGCAGGCGATCATCTGGCCGGAAGGGGCTCTCCGGGAGAAAGTATTTACGAGAACCTACAGTTAGTCTTTTTAGCAAAATCATTTAACCCGGATAGGAGAGAGTTCAGAGTCCCAGAGTAAAGGTCGAGGAATAAAAGATCCTATTACCACCCAATGGCGACGTGGGCCCGTAAGACACACAGCCATGTTAGTAAAAGTTTTTCAATGACTAGACTCGACTTTGGCCAAGGAGTTTGGAAGGGGGATTCCTACAGGCAGTCGGCTCTGATACCAACTTGTGACGCCCCCGATTTGACCGTACACTAATCATACACGCAAACGTGTACGATCAAGATCAGGGACTCACGGGAAGATATCACAACACAACTCTAAAAATAAAATAAGTCATACAAGCATCATAATACAAGCCAGGGGCCTCGAGGGCTCGAATACAAGTGCTCGATCATAGACGAGTCGGCGGAAGCAACAATATCTGAGTACAGACATAAGTTAAATAAGATTTATCGGAAGCAACAATACCCGGCGATCCCCTCCTCGTCGCCCTGTTAGAGAGCGATCACCGGGTTGTATCTGGCACTTGGAAGGGTGTATTTTATTCAGTATCCGGTTCTAGTTGTCATAAGGTCAAGGTACAACTCTGGGTCGTCCTTTTACCGAGGGACACGGCTAATCGAATAGATAAACTTCCCTACAGGGGTGCACCACATAACCCAACACGCTCGATCCCATTTGGCCGGACACACTTTTCTGGGTCATGCCCGGCCTTGGAAGATCAACACGTCGCAGCCCCACCTAAGCACAATAGAGAGGTCAGCACGCCGGTCTAAATCCTATGCGCGCAGGGGTCTGGGCCCATCGCCCATTGCACACCTGCACGTTGCGAACGCGGCCGGAAGCAGACCTAGCCTAGTGGCGTTCTAGTCCAATCCGGCGCGCGCCACTCAGTCGCTGACGTCACGAAGGCTTCGGCTGATACCACGACGCCGGGATACCCATAACTACTCCCGCGCAGATGGTTAGTGCGTATAGAATAAATGGCCAGACTCAGATCAAATACCAAGAACTCGTTATGCGTGTTATGTCGAAGTAACCGCGGACGCCGTCCAGGGCCAGGCCCCCTCTCGCCTAGGTGGTCTCAACCTGCCCTGTCGCTCCGCCACAAAGATCCACTTGCGGGTACTCCTACGAGCCGACCCGACTTTATTCACCACAGGTGTCATGTATATAGTATAAAGTATATACCCGTGATCACCGCCCAAGTGATCACGGCCCGATAGTATAGCACAGCAGACGGACAAGAATGTAGGGCCACTGATGGAAAACTAGCATCCTATACTAAGCATGTAGGATTGCAGGTAAAGGTAACATCAGTAGAAGCAAGGACAGGCTATGCATCAGGATAGGATTACGGAAAGCAGTAACATGCTACACTACTCTAATGCAAGCAGTATAGAGAAGAATAGGCGATATCTGGTGATCAAGGGGGGGGGCTTGCCTGGAAGCTCAGCCGAGAAGGAGGGGTCGTCAACACCGTAGTCGTACTGGGTAGCAGCGGCGTCGGTCTCGGTGTCTAGCGAGAGAAGAGGGGGAAGAAACAATAAATATAAAGCAAACAATGCGTGACGATGCATGACACGGCAAAGCGCGGCGCTAGGTGTGCCCTAACGTGGTAGGAAGTGATACCGACAAAGGGGGGGACATCCGGGAAAGAAATCCTGGTGTTCGACGTTTTTGGACGGATGAACCGGAGGGGAAAGTTGTGTGCTCGCTATGCTAGGAATGTGTGGCGGACGAACGGACTGCGTATTCGGATTCGTCTCGTCGTTCTGAGCAACTTTCATGTACAAAGTTTTTCCATCCGAGCTACGGATTATTTTATATTAATTTTTAAAGATTTAAATCATTTTTAGAATTTAATAAATTAAATTAATTCGAAAATTAATTAATGCATCAGCATGACATCACGATGACATCAGCAGTCAACGTTGACCGTTGATCTGGTCAACCTGACAGGTGGGTCCCACCTGTCAGTGACTGTTAGTTATTTATCAGTAGTTAATTAGGTTAATTAGTTATTAGGTTAATTAATCTTAATTAATTAATATTAACATGATTAAATAAGTTTATTAATTATCTTAATTAATTAATTAATTTTATTATTTATTATTATTTTTTTATTTCCTTTTTTATTTCGTTCTGGGGCTGGGCCCCGTTTGTCATAGGCCAGGGGCGGACATGTCCGCCCGGGCCCTTTGGGCACCGGACTTGTCCGGGCTCGGCCATAGCGGGCGCGGGCGCACGGGCGAGCGGGCGCGCGTGCGGCCGTGGGCGCGCACGAGCGCGC
>NC_057802.1:264405399-264408578 GCF_018294505.1 Triticum aestivum
GGCTGGGCCGGCCTGGTTGGCCCGGTGGCTAGCTAGGCCACGGCCCAGCAGGGGGGCTTTTACTTTTTTTTTTGCTTTTGATTTTCCCCTTTTATTCTTTTTCCTTTTCTATTTTATTTCTAGTTTCTTTTATTTTTAGTTTTATAAAAATTACCACTAGTACCTAAATTAGTACTTCAACTTAGTCCATAGTCAGAAAATGTATAGTCCCCAAATAACCTAGTTTGATATTTTATTAATTACAAAAGGTATTAAAATAAATGTTTTTGTTGTTGTTTTTACTATTTTGGTGTATCTAGATATACTATAACAGTGTGGTTTCTTCACCATAATTACATACGCATTATTTGGCACAACCCGAACTTTTTAGTTTTATTTTTCGAAAACTTTTATTGCTTGCCTTATTTTGAATTTGAATTTAGGATCGGTTTCGAACTAACGCGAGATTAGCAACAGTAATCAAGG
The DNA here is from genome assembly GCF_018294505.1 of Triticum aestivum. Classification (NCBI taxonomy): domain Eukaryota; kingdom Viridiplantae; phylum Streptophyta; class Magnoliopsida; order Poales; family Poaceae; genus Triticum; species Triticum aestivum. The sequence goes on from NC_057802.1 coordinate 264,405,865, forward strand.
TGACGTGGCATCATTAGCAGAGTTTTACTGTAGCCTGATTATCCGGGCGTCACAACCATAGAGAGAGCAGGTTGGCTGACATAGAAGACACAATAGCCTACTTCGAAGAGAAAGCAAAAGCAGATACTGATTTCATCTACAGGATAAGGTTGGACGATGAGGACCGTGTCAGAAACATGTATTGGGTGGATGGTGCTACAAGAAGAGCCGACAAACATTTCCGTGATTGCATTTCATTCGGCTCGACATATCTCACAAATATGTACAAGATGCCCTACGCTCCATTCATAGGAATAAATAACCACAATCAGTCATTGCAGTTCGGCTGCGGACTCGTTCGGAACGAAGATACAGATGGTTACACTTGGCTGTTCAAAACCTTCTTGGAGTGCATGGGTCGACTTGCTCCAATGAACATAATAACAGACCAGGATTTTAGCATGCGTGCAGGCATAGAGGAGGTCTTTCCGTTGGTAGTGCACAGGCACTGCCGGTGGCATATTATTAAGAAGGCTGAGGAGACGCTAGGACCATTCTTTGCTGACCGTCCAGAGCTACACAAGGCATTCGAGTTGTGCGTGGACCACAGCGTGATGGTGGAGGAGTTTGAACGGAGTTGGACGGCTATGATTGAAACATACCAAGTCCAAGACAACGAGACACTTACTAGCCTGTGGTAGAAGCAAATGTACTGGGTGCCGGCCTACTTCATGCAGTGCTTCTTTGTAGCGACCAGACCTCAAACAGTCTGTGCTGCTGTGCACCAGTGTCATCCCTGGATCAGTAATGCTGACACGCAGAGTACAAATGCAGGATTTATAACAGAGTAGCAATCACACACTTATTACAACGAGTATCTCAAAAAGAAATATGTATGATAAATATGGCTTAAGGCCATCTAAAAACGATAACAGCGGAAGACTTAGAAGATAAGTGAGTCCATCAACTCCAACGGCATCACTGAGTATAAGACCACGACCTAAGGCACCTTACTCGTCGTCTGAAAAGTCTGCAACATGAAACGTTGCAGCCCGAAACGGGTCAGCACATGGAATATGCTGGCAAAATAACACATAGAGAGTAATGAACAGAATGATGCTATCACTACATGCATATTTGGCTAGTAGAAGGCTCTATGGTTACTGTTTTGCAAAAAGCCCATTTTTCCCTACTGCAAAGGAATAAATTTTATTTAACTATCATGGTTGTTGTTAAACATTGAGAATGGTTGACAGCATTCTCAATCCCAATTAAGTATCATCATTAACCCAACAAAATTAATTAAAGTAACATGATGAGATTCACATGATAATCCAAGTACTAGATACTCAAGATGTCCATAACCGGGGACACGGCTAACCATGATTAGATTGTACACTCTGCAGAGGTTTGTGCACTTTTCCCCACAAGACTCGATCGCCTCCGCTTGATTCTCGCACTACATGATGTTTGAGAAACGGATGACCGAGACACAGTCTCTCAGAAGCGTTAGCACCTTACGATGGGTAGACCGGTACACCTACATCCCCTACATCTGCTAGTCTACCACTGTAAGAGTTCACACAACTTAATCAACTATGCTAGAGCCCATAATAGCTTGTGGCTGCACACGGAAGTTTCTAGCATGAATAATCTCATGATCCCTTTGAACCTGGGTGGCGGTCCAAAAGAAAAACAGGCAATCCTGGAATACCCAGGTACCTCAATCCACCCAGATGTGAGTTTTAGTTGCCACCTTAAGGTTAACCATTAATTAACAATCTCACATCTGTCATGGTAACACTCAAACCCAATCCACGTCTACTAGCATAGCATAGCAATATGAGCAAACGTAGAAGTAACTCCCAAAGGTTTGATAATAAACAGGGCAATAGGTACTACCTCAACTACTTCCCAATACCCACATGTTACCAATCCTACTCATGCAATGTTTGAGGGTGAAACTAATGCATAAAAACTGGGTATGGAAGGGATATGATCAAAGTGTTACTTGCCTTGCTGATGATCCGTGAAACCTAGAGATTCGAAGTAGCAAGCGGCGCACTCCGGGTACTCTGTCACAAACAAACAAGCATACAATAAGCACTCATCTAATGCACAGGTAAAACTCAAATAAAAGATCTAACCAGAAAGTTCAACTTAAGAACTCCGGTTTGCAAAAAGAATCAAATCAAACGAAGCAACGAAAGTCAAACGGCGAAAGAAACAAGCTTCGTGTACTAATCTGGATCTAAGTCAAATTTTACAATAGCAAAAACTTGTTTGAGTTGGTTAAACGAAAAGAGAATTTCGAGACGAAACTCTAGGCGCTTGAATCGCCTGATTCCGATAAACGAGCGAAAAGATAAACCAGAACGAAAATCTGATCAGAAATCGCGATCTGGAATAATCGCGGAAAAACCGACGAAAAAGAAAACTGACGAATAGCTAAACGAACGGACGTTCATTAACAGCGACTAACCGACAAACACGTTCTTTAAATGAATGGATTGGTGAACGTTCACTAATTAATTAAACCAAAAAAAATAAACCAAACTCAAAAAAAATAAACCTAGGGTTTCGAAAAAAATAAACCGAGCGGTTTTAAAAAAAACCGGGCGGTTCGAACAGCTCGGCTACCTCATCGGGACGGGCTCCGGCGGAGTCGGACGGGGCTCCGGCGGGTCGGGCGAGGGGCGGCGGGGCTCGGGCGACGTCGGGGCGGCGAAACGGGG
>NC_057802.1:264409141-264417336 GCF_018294505.1 Triticum aestivum
GACTCCTTCGGGCGGCGGGGTCGGCTCCGGCGTCGGGCTCCTCCAGCGTCGGCGGGTGTGGGTCGGGGCGGGAACGGGGTGAGGGAGAGGGGCGGCGGCGGGCGGTACTTATAGGAGGGGGAGGGGGTGCCGTGGGGAGGGGGCAAGGCGGCGGCGGCGACGTGTCCTGGAGGGACACGGGCGGCGGCGGGAGTCCGTCTCCAGGTCGGGGACGACTCGGGGTGGGCTGCTGGGCCGCGCGGCTGGGCTTCGGCCCAGTCGGCGCTCGGGCGATTTTTTTTGTTTTTTTAATAATTCCGCCGAACTAATAAAAATCCCAGAAAAATAAATAAAAATCTAAAAATGCCAAAACAAATTTTCACCGTCTAATTAAAATAATTAGAACGAGATGAACATTTTCTTGGCCCGAAAATGCAGTTTTTAAAACGTGCAATATTTCTAATGCAAATAAAATTGCAAATAAAATCCGAATAAAATCAAATATTTGATTTTAATATTTTTCCTCCAATATTTCAATTATTTTGGAGAAGTCATATTTTCTCCTCTCATTTATTTTAATACGAAATATTTTTCAGAGAGAAAAATAATTAAAACCAAAAATCCTCGTTTCAATATTTGATAAAAATCAAATATGAAAACCGAGAAAAATCCACAACTCTCTCCGAGGGTCCTTGAGTTGCTTAGGTTTTTCGAGGATTTGCCAAAATGCAATAAAATATGCTATGCAATGATGATCTAATATATAACATTCCAAATTGAAAATTTGGGATGTTACAAACCTACCCCCTTAAGATGAATCTCGCCCTCGAGATTCGGGTTGGCTAGAAAATAGGTGAGAGTGGTTCTTCCGTAGATCTTCCTCTCGCTCCCAGGTGGCTTCATCTTCAGTGTGGTGACTCCACTGAACTTTGCAGAACTTGATAACCTTGCTGCGGGTGACTCGGCTGGCATACTCGAGAATCTTAACTGGTTCCTCCTCATAGGTCAAATCACTTTCCAACTGAATCGCTTCCAGTGGAACTGTATCTCTCAGTGGTATCTCAGCCACCTCTGCGTGGCACTTCTTCAACTGGGAAACGTGAAATACATCATGAACTTCTGACAATCCTTCAGGCAATTTCAGCTTGTAAGCAACTTCTCCCATACGCTCCAAAACTTTGTATGGTCCGACAAAACGTGGCGCTAACTTTCCTTTAACTCCAAAGTGCTTCACTCCTCGAAGTGGTGATACACGAAGATAAACTCTGTCTCCGACTTCGTGAACTGCCTCCTTGCGTTTAGAATCTGCATAACTCTTCTGCCTGGACTGGGCTACCTTGAGCCTATTGCGGATCAACTTCACTCTCTGTTCAGACTCTTTAATCAAATCTGGTCCGAACAACTGACGGTCTCCAACTTCATTCCACAACAAGGGTGTTCTGCACCTCCTTCCGTACAAAGCTTTGAAAGGGTCCATCTTCAAACTGGATTGGTAACTGTTGTTGTAAGAAAACTCTACATACGGCAAATTGTCGTCCCAACTAGATCCATAATCTAGCGCACAAGCTCTCAGCATATCTTCCAAAATCTGATTGACTCTCTCGGTCTGTCCGTCTGTCTGTGGATGAAAGGTTGTACTGAACTCTAGCCTGGTACCCAAAGTTTCATGTAACTGATTCCAAAACTTCGAGGTAAACTGGGTTCCTCTATCTGATACAATGGTCCTCGGAACTCCATGCAGACATACGATCCTGGTCATGTATATCTTTGCCAACTTAGCACTGGTGTAAGTGGTCTTCACTGGGATGAAATGAGCTACTTTCGTCAAACGATCGACTACAACCCATATCGAGTGTAGCCTGAATGAGTCCTGGGCAATCTCGTGATAAAATCCATGCCTAGTTTATCCCACTTCCATTCGGGTATCGGCAATGGCTGTAGCAATCCTACTGGCTTCTGATGTTCTGCCTTTACTCTCTGACATACATCACAAACTGCTACATACTCCGCAATATCCTTCTTCATTCCGGTCCACCAGAAAGTATCCTTCAAATCCAAATACATCTTGGTATTTCCTGGGTGAATCGAATACGGTGAACCATGGGCCTCTTGCAAGATCAACTTCCTAATCTCCGGATCATTGGGCACATAAACGCGGTCCTCAAACCATAAGGTATCGTGCTCATCCTCACGAAATCCCTTGGCTTTTCCTTTACTCATCCTTTTCTTTATTTCTGCAATCTCCTTGTCTGTCTTATGAGCTTTCTGATCTTTTCCATCAAGGTAGACTGAATCTCCAACGTTGCTAAATAGCCTCTTGGAACTATCTCCAAACATAGCTCGCGAAGATCCTTGGCTAATAATTTCGGTAACTCTCCGGTCACGAGTGTGTTGACATGGCTCTTGCGGCTCAACGCATCTGCTACTACGTTAGCCTTCCCGGGGTGATAATGCAATCTCATATCATAATCCTTAATGAGCTCCAACCATCTCCTTTGCCTGAGATTCAACTCCTTCTGCGTGAAAATGTACTTCAAACTCTTGTGATCCGTGTACACCTCACAGTGGTTTCCGATGAGAAAATGTCTCCATGTCTTCAACGCATGCACTACGGCTGCTAACTCCAAATCATGGGTGGCATAATTCTTCTCATGGGGTTTAAGTTGTCGTGAAGCATATGAAACAACTCTTCCCTCCTGCATTAGCACTGCTCCAAGTCCTCGACGTGAAGCGTCGCAATATACTTCATAATCCTTGCGTTGATCTGGCAGAATCAACACTGGTGATGTAACCAAACGTTTCTTCAACTCTTGGAAACTAGCTTCGCATTCCTCAGTCCAATTGAATTTGGTGTCCTTCTTTAACAGCTCTGTCATGGGCTTAGCAATCCTGGAGAAATTCTCAATGAACCTCCGGTAGTATCCTGCAAGTCCAAGAAAACTCTGGATCTCTCCAACGGATGCGGGTGATTCCCAGCTTGTTACTGTGTCAACTTTGGCGAGGTCTACTGCTATTCCTTCTCCGGATATAACATGTCCGAGGAATCCAACTTCCTTCAGCCAAAACTCACATTTGCTGAACTTGGCGTATAACTGATGTTCTCTGAGCTTCTCAAGTACCAAACGCAAATGCTCCTTATGCTCCTCTTCGTTCTTTGAGTAGACCAAAATATCATCAATGAACACTATGACGAACTTATCCAAAAACTCCATAAACACTTTGTTCATCGGGTTCATGAAATAGGCAGGTGCGTTAGTCAGACCAAATGACATAACGGTATACTCATATAGCCCATACCTGGTGGTAAAAGCCGTCTTAGGTATATCCTGCTCTCGAATCTTCAACTGATGGTATCCTGATCGTAGATCGATCTTGGAAAATACCTTAGCTCCTTGTAAGCGGTCAAACAAATCATTGATCATCGGCAGTGGGTACTTATTTTTGATGGTCACTTCATTCAATCCTCGATAATCAACAACCATCCTCAACGATCCATCTTTCTTCTCCACTAGAAGTACTGGTGATCCCCAAGGTGACGAACTTGGGCGAATATAGCCTTTATCCAGTAACTCCTTAATCTGCTTCTTAATTTCTTCCAAATCCTTTGCGGGCATCCTGTACGGTCTCTTAGATATTGGTCCTGTGCCTGGCAAAAGCTCGATCAAAAACTCAATGTCTCTATCCGGTGGCATGCCTGGCAACTCTTCTGGAAATACATCAGGGTAATCCTTCACCACTGGTACTTCCTCCTGTACAACTCCTGATAAGGAATTCACTTGAGTCCTCTTCGGCACATGCCGGGATACATACTTAATCCTTCTTCCTTCTGGGGTGGTAAGCAAAATTGTCTTACTGGCGCAATCAATGTTTCCTCCATACATCGATAGCCAATCCATACCCAAAATTACATCCAAACCTTGCGACTCCAAGATTATCAAATCTGAGGGGGAAACATGCCTACCTATGGCCAATGGCATCTGAAAACATCCTTGGCTTGCCATATACTCTGCTCCTGGTGAACTTACTAGCATAGGTGTTTTAAGAACCTTGGTGGGCAGTTTATACTTATCCACAAATCCCCTTGATATGTATGAATGCGATGCACCAGTTCAAAAAGAACGAGTGCAGTAAATGACTTAACCAAAAACTTACCTATTACTGCATCAGGCTGTGCTTCAACCTCCTCCACGTAAACGTGGTTCACTTGTCCTTTGTTAAAAGGGTTCGGCTTCTTCCCAGAGCTTCCATTGACATTTCCATTCTGGGCTTCAGGACATTCATTGGCATAATGTCCAGTCTTCTGGCACTTGAAGCAAGTGACTTGGCTCAGGTCTCTCTTAGCTAGGGTTGAAGGGTTGGTACGGTTCTGGCCGTTGCTTCCTCCATTCCCATTACCATTCTTGGGGCCATTATGGTTGTGCGAACTACCTCCTCCATGGGTATGCTGAAACTGTCCTCCTGATTTCGGGGTAAAACATGGCTTCTGCTGAGCTCCAGAATTGTACTTCCCTTGTCCATACTTCCTCTTACGGTTTTCAATCTGTTGTTGCTTCCCTTCAATCATGAGAGCTTTATCTACCAACTCCTGGTAGTTGTTGAAGGTTGCTACCATCAACTGCATGCTCAGCTCATCATTCAGTCCTTCGAGAAACTTCTCCTGCTTGGTTGCATCTGTAGCAACGTCATCTGGAGCATAACGTGCTAACTTACTAAAGTCCTCCACATACTGGCCTACGGTGCGTCCTCCTTGGCGTAGGTTGCGAAACTCACGCTTCTTCATAGCCATGGCTCCTGCTGAAACATGGGCAGTACGGAAAGCTTGCTGAAACTGGTCCCATGTGACAGTGTCAATAGGGTGTGTGGTTGTGTAATTCTCCCACCATGATGCTGCGGGTCCATCAAGCTGATGTGCGGCAAATTGCACTTTCTCCGCATCTGTGCATCCTGCAGTGGTCGACTCCCTTCCAACTTTGCGGAGCCAATCATCTGCAACAATCGGCTCGGTGCTGCTGGAAAACACCGGCGGATTTAGCCTCAAGAAACGGGCTAAGTGATCAACAGGTGGTGGTGGTGGGTTGTTGTTGTTGTTGTTGTTGTTGTTGCCTTGGTTCTGTACTAATACTTGCATTAGGGCATTCTGCTGCTGAATCAACTGAGTGATCTCCGGTGGGAAAACAAATCCGGTGTCGCGTCTCGGAGGCATCTGATAGGTTTAGAAAGATGAGAATTTAGAATAGAATGAGGTCTAGAGAGGAAACACTACCCATATGCTCATGAGACAAACACAATCAATATCACTCAATCAATTCAAACAAGGCATACAATCGATCTAACTATCGTTACAAAGTGCTTGGACTATACTATTTACATGGGGGAATACTACTACTGATATGGTGGTCTACTAGAAATTTTGATCGGTCGAAGACTCCATGATATCTGCTCCAGCTTCATCAATAAAGTCATCTTCACTAGGGTCTGAGTCGGTGTCGTCGATGATGATGTAGTTATCCGGGCAAGTAGAATCGTCATCTTCTCCTCCTGGTGCTGGGTCTCCCATGAATACTCCGATCTTCTTTATCAGGTCGTCATTCTTTTCCAACAACGTGGCGATCTCCTCCTCATATCCATCGTGCGTAGACTTGAGTTCTTCCTCCAACTCCGTGATCTTGGCCAATGCCTTCTTCAGTTCTATCATGTCTGCGCACATCTGGTTCTCCTGACGACGAATGTGTTGGTTTTGCTCCTGGATGAAAGCTGTAATTGATCCATCCTTCTTGGTGCTGATCATCTCCCATTGCTCATCTTGGCGTCCACAAATCTGATAAATAGTATTCTTAAGCTCCCTGTGGTAGACTTCTCCAATGCGTCCCATAGAGATGTGGGCTGCCAAGTTCTTCCCTAAACTCCAGGTTGGTGCATCAAAGGAAAACTCTATAGGCTCAGTGACTGGTGTAAACGTCCTTCCTGGAACTTGAACTTGAATCTTCCAGCGCTCCTCTTCTGGTAGTGTGGCGTTGTAGGTTCCGGTGAAGCTTGGTATTCCGATGTTCAGGTACTTAGTGACTTCCTTCAAGTGTCGTCCAAAAGGTGTCTCTTCATCCGGTTGCATGAACTTGTTCCTTGCATCCCCATTCCTAAAAGAGTAGAAAGTGGAGAGGAGTCAGAAATGAGAAGAGAGTAGTGTTCTAGGGTTTAAGCTTAGTGGTTGTGTCCTACAGTCAGCGTGTGCTCTGATACCACCTTTGTAGCGACCAGACCTCTAACAGTCTGTGCTGCTGTGCACCAGTGTCATCCCTGGATCAGTAATGCTGATACGCACAGTAAAAATGGAGGATTTATAACAGAGTAGCAATCACACACTTATTACAACGAGTATCTCAAAAGAGAAATAAGTATGATAAATATGGCTTAAGGCCATCTAAAAACGATAACAGCGGAAGACTTGGAAGATAAGTGAGTCCATCAACTCCAACGGCATCACTGAGTATAAGACCATGACCTAAGGCACCTTACTCGTCGTCTGAAAAGTCTGCAACATGAAACGTTGCAGCCCGAAACGGGTCAGCACATGGAATATGCTGGCAAAATAACACATAGAGAGTAATGAACAGAATGATGCTATCACTACATGCATATTTGGCTAGTAGAAGGCTCTATGGTTACTGTTTTGCAAAAAGCCAATTTTTCCCTACTGCAAAGGAATAAATTTTATTTAACTATCATGGTGATTGTTAAACATTGAGAATGGTTGACAGCATTCTCAATCCCAATTAAGTATCATCATTAACCCAACAAAATTAATTAAAGTAACATGATGAGATTCACATGATAATCCAAGTACTAGATACTCAAGATGTCCATAACCGGGGACACGGCTAACCATGATTAGATTGTACACTCTGCAGAGGTTTGTGCACTTTTCCCCACAAGACTCGATCGCCTCCGCTTGATTCTCGCACTAAATGATGTTTGAGAAACGGATGACCGAGACACAGTCTTTCAGAAGCGTTAGCACCTTACGATGGGTAGACCGGTACACCTACATCCCCTACATCTGCTAGTCTACCACTGTAAGAGTTCACACAACTTAATCAACTATGCTAGAGCCCATAATAGCTTGTGGCTGCACACGGAAGTTTCTAGCATGAATAATCTCATGATCCCTTTGAACCTGGGTGGCGGTCCAAAAGAAAAACAAGCAATCCTGGAATACCCAGGTACCTCAATCCACCCAGATGTGAGTTTTAGTTGCCACCTTAAGGTTAACCATTAATTAACAATCTCACATCTGTCATGGTAACACTCAAACCCAATCCACGTCTACTAGCATAGCATAGCAATATGAGCAAACGTAGAAGTAACTCCCAAAGGTTTGATAATAAACAGGGCAATAGGTACTACCTCAACTACTTCCCAATACCCACATGTTATCAATCCTACTCATGCAATGTTTGAGGGTGAAACTAATGCATAAAAACTGGGTATGGAAGGGATATGATCAAAGTGTTACTTGCCTTGCTGATGATCCGTGAAACCTAGAGATTCAAAGTAGCAAGCGGCGCACTCCGGGTACTCTATCGCAAACAAACAAGCATACAATAAGCACTCATCTAATGCACAGGTAAAACTCAAATAAAAGATCTAACCAGAAAGTTCAACTTAAGAACTCCGGTTTGCAAAAAGAATCAAATCAAACGAAGCAACGAAAGTCAAACGGCAAAAGAAACAAGCTTCGTGTACTAATCTGGATCTAAGTCAAATTTTACAGTAGCAAAAACTTGTTTGAGTTGGTTAAACGGAAAGAGAATTTCGAGACGAAACTCTAGGCGCTTGAATCGCCTGATTCAGATAAACGAGCGAAAAGATAAACCAGAACGAAAATCTGATCAGGAATCGCAATCTGGAATAATCACGGAAAAACCGACGAAAAAGAAAACTGACGAACAGCTAAACGAACGGACGTTCATTAACAGCGACTAACCGACAAACACGTTCGTTAAAACGAATGGATTGGTGAACGTTCACTAATTAATAAAACCAAAAAAATAAACCGATCTAAAAAATAAACCTAGGGTTTCAAAAAAATAAACCGAGCGGTTTTAAAAAAACGGGCGGTTCGAACAGGTCGGCTACCTCATCGGGACGGGCTCCGGCGGGGTCGGACGGGGCTCCGGCGGGTCGGGCGAGGGGCGGCGGGGCTCGGGCGACGTCGGGGC
>NC_057802.1:264417931-264496710 GCF_018294505.1 Triticum aestivum
GTCGGCTCCGGCGTCGGGCTCCTCCGGCGTCGGCGGGTGCGGGTCGGGGCGGGAACAGGGTGAGGGAGAGGGGCGGCGGCGGGCGGTACTTATAGGAGGGGGAGGGGGCAAGGCGGCGGCGACGACGTGTCCTGGAGGGACACGGGCGGCGGCGGGAGTCCATCTCCAGGTCGGGGACGACTCGGGGTGGGCTGCTGGGCCGCGCGGCTGGGCTTCGGCCCAGTCGGCGCTCGGGCGATTTTTTTTTTAATAATTCCGCCGAACTAAAAAAAATCCTAGAAACATAAATAAAAATCTAAAAATGCCAAAACAAATTTTCACCGTCTAATTAAAGTAATTAGAACGAGATGAACATTTTCTTGGCCCAAAAATGCAGGTTTTGAAACATGCAATTTTTCTAATGCAAATAAAATCCAAATAAAATCAAATATTTGATTTTAATATTTTTCATCCAATATTTCCATTATTTTGGAGAAGTCATATTTTCTCCTCTCATTTATTTTAATACGAAATATTTTTCGGAGAGAAAAATAATTAAAACCAAAAATCCTCGTTTCAATATTTTATAAAAATCAAGTATGAAAACCGGGAAAAATCCCCAACTCTCTCCGAGGGTCCTTGAGTTGCTTAGGATTTTCGAGGATTTGCCAAAATGCAATAAAATATGCTATGCAATGATGATCTAATATATAACATTCCAAATTGAAAATTTGGGATGTTACATTCTTTCCATTTCTGCAGACTGCTCAGCGCAGCGAGGGGTTCAATGCTGTTTTGAAGCGGTACGTGAGCCCTGGCAACTCATTGATGCAGTTTGCCATGCAATACATAGCTTTGCAACAGAAAATACTGGGATCTGAGCTACAGCAAGAAGCAAACACCGCACTCAAGCAGCCTAAATTGCTAACATATTTACCAATGGAGAGGCAGATGAGCAAGATATACACCAACAAGATTTTTAACAAGTAAGTGGATTATCTTACAGTCTTATTTGCACTACCATGAAGATAGTAGTTGCCATGTAGAATGCAATGTAGTTGCCAACTTTTTGACATGTTGATCTATTGAAAACAGCCATTGATTACATTGTAAGCATAAACTGTAGTTGCCATGTGAAATGAACTGTAGTTGCCATGTGAAATGAACTGTAGTTGCCATGTGAAATGAACTGTAGTTGCCATGTGAAATGAACTGTAGTTGCCATGTGTAATGAAATGTAGTTGCCATGTGAAATGATATGTAGTTGCCATGTGAGACAAAACTGCACTCGCCATGTGAAATGAACTGTAGTTGCCATGTGAAACAAACTGCATTTGCCATGTTAAATGTTATGCAGTTGCCATGTTAAATATTATGCAGTTGTCGTGTGGAAGCAAACAATCCAAAAAAATGTGGAAAAAAGGCTTTCCAATCCATCATTGATTTTAATACGTTTGCTATGTTGTGACCTACCTCAATATAAGGTGCTGAAAACATCAAATAAGAGTTTAACGAGCACAAAAACATGCAGATTCGAGGAAGAAATAAAGCGTGCCAGCATGTACACAACTTACCAGGTTGACGAACATACATTCAAGGTGTGTTCTCTAATGGGCATGTCCGATTCGGAACTTGAAGACCCGTACAAGGGAAGAAACTACTTTGTGAAGGCCTCGATAAACGAAGGCAAATACTACTGCCAATGTTGCAAATTCGAACGGGACGGGATTGTGTGCTGTCACATACTCAAAATAATGGACATGCACGCGGTCACGCAATTGCCCCGCCATTTCATACGACGGCGATGGACTTGGGATGTTGACGATGCGTTGGGGCCACAAACATCAAATGCAGTTTTGGTTGTGCATGATGACAGACCAGAGGCAACCATGGACGCTGTGAGGCACGTTGTATTAACCAAGAACTATGCTGAACTAATAGATGAAGCATGCAAGAGTGATAAGACAGCGAGGGTGGCAGAAAAACACAGGAAGGCCCTGAAAAGAGAGCTTGATGAGATCAAAAAGAGGAAGGCTGAAGAAGCCTTACACAGGTTCCCCCACACCTCAAGTGTGCCTTCGTCGACGGGTCCATCCTCTGAAAACTCGGAGGTAGGGTCTGGAACAGCAAGCACGCAAACCCAGGTCAGGAACCCGCCCCGTTCCATCACAAAAGGGCGTCCAAAAGAGGTGAGATACAAATCGGGGTTGGAAATTCAAGCAAAGCACAAGAAAACAAAGAAAGGAATGGGCAATCCGTAAGCATCTGTGGAGGATTATAACTTAGGTGTTGGTGACAATTTTGTAAAGTAGATGGTCAAGATTTTAAAAATGCGAGAATGACTGTTGGTGGACAACAAAATTTGAAGAAAATGCCATGTATGCATGACTAAAAAATGCCATGTAGGTGCTACTAAATCTGCCATGTAGCTTCCATCGAATCTGCCATGTACATAATTGCTACTGAATCTGCCATCGCGTAGATTTCTGTTTTCAGTCCACGCATTTTTGTTTCACGCATATTGTATTGTATACATACTCTGAACGAACTAGTTGAAACGATCACGTGCAAAAACACGACAGAGAACAGTTGCTTATGAACTACCATGCTAACCGATACAGTTATCAATGCAAAAAACCCAAAAGCAAAACGAAACAATTACTTTCACTAACCGTGCCTGACCAACTATATTTGCCATGTTTCAGGCATCATAAACGCATTCAAACACCCAACTGGTACTCACAATCACAAACACATAATAGTAGTGAACATAAACATAGTTGTTGTCACACCTAAGCAGGTTCAGATCCACACTTATATTACAAATATTCAATGGCACACACATGCCACCACTATATACTAGACTACGGGGGATGCAGTCATAACATAGCACACGGACATAGTTTTAAAGAACAAGGTGATACCTTACATTCCTCAGCCACCGAATGTAAGTTAGGCATGCGTATGTAGCATCACGTGATCACTTGTACTTCTTGTTAGCGGTTTTGACAGCTCCCTCTATGAACTCTCATGCGTTAGCCCGCGTGTTGAAATCTTCATTCATCAACCAGTTCCATGTGTATATTTTACGGAGCTCGACGACCATTGCAGCTGTGATCACAGGGACCCGTTGACCTTCCCACTTTGCAAGGTATTCCAACATGTGAAAGCCGCAGTCATGCCTATAACGAAAAGAAACAGGTGAAGTTATGCCAATAGAAAAATATGATAAACTTCGATGAAGAGGTGAAAAGGTTTAAAATTGATGTGGAGGACACATGACAAAGATAGTAATTACCCGTTTCCTTGCTTCGTAGTGTTGACATACTCGATAGGAAAATGACTGATCTGAACCTTTTAGTTTTCGTAATGACGGTTCCATGTCTCTTTCAGGTTGTTGATGAAGAATTCAGCATGTGTAGTAAGGTCTTCGTCTTCTCCTAAACGGATTGAATCAAGCACCTCAAATCGTTGGTTCTTCAGGTCAAGGCAAATCGCGTAGTGGTGACCACACTTGTCATCTGGGTTGTGTGGTGCAAGCTCCTGGAACATGGGGAATATGACCTGCAAGTAAAAAAAGAGGAAAGAAAAAACAGAGTTCACATCAAAACAGAGTGATGTAGTTGGAAAAATGATATGTAAAATTATTGCCAGATGCAGTAAGAGATATATGAATAACCAAGCATCAAGTGGTTAAAGTGAACGCATCGAAAATGTTTATTTGCCATGTGTAATTAAAAGAAGTTGCCATCCATGTATAAACAAAGTTGCCCAATATTTTAAGTGAAGTTGCCACATAAGTTGCATTAAACGGTCAAACTTATTTTACATGGCAGCTGTTGCCACATGAAACATCTGTCACAAATAGTATGTTAACCACATATGAAGTATAACTACTAACAAAACATACCAGGCAAAAAATGTACACCGAGAAGAAACACTCACATATTTCTTCAGTGTGGGCTTGAATTCACCATGAGCTGCAAAATGCTTCCTCGGGATTTTATGGTGGAAGTCACCATCCCATATTTTGCGGGTCACGCTGTACTGCATGATCGTCTTGTTGGGACAAATGTACATATGCCTGTTGATGAAGTCAATCCCACACGCAACTACATTCTTCGACATTTTACCAGTAGGCCTCATAGACTCGGCAAGATCACCCAGGTCGACATATGTCGCATCACATTGTATGATTTTGGTTCTATCCAAACATGAGCTGTATGAAAATGATATAACATGAAAGAAATCATGTCTACTAAAAAAATAAAAATAAACATAAACAACGCATGGCTAGAAGAGAAAAGAAAACATCTGAGAAAAGCAAGTGAGTGGTTGTGTGGTGTGGACATTACGCTTTCAGCTCCTTCATGTGCTTGCTGTTCGACCTCGCATTTCCAAAACGCTTGACAATATCGTATAGATGGTTCTGCTCCTTTGTGGCCTTAACATCAGGCTCAAAGTCATCCACTGGGGGTGCGTGAACTACCCTAGTCTGCCTCACAGATCCAGGGGTGGCACTTCTAACAGTATCCTCGGATACTAACTCAGCAGGCACGTTAGAACTTGATTGCCCCTGACCCCGTGAGGACCTCCTCTTCAATGCTTCCTCCTCAATCCTACGGTAAGCTTCATCGAGTGACGGCGAAATCTCCTCAGGGGTGGCTGCAAGAAATAAAAAAGTGGGTCAAGAAACTTGGAAACAACAAGTCATTGTGAAAAAGTCCAGACTGTGAATTGTAGGTCCTAATAAGAAAGTGTCAATATCAAATGTCACTTGGTAGAGGAAAATGTTTCGCAGGTGAGAACTGCACTGGAGTTTCCATGTGGCAACAACTGTAGTTGCCGTGTGGCAACAATTGCAGTTGCCATGTGAATTGCACTGGAGGTTCCGTGTGGCAACAACTGCAGTTGCCATGTGCATTGCACTGGAGTTGCCACATGGCAACAACTGTAGTTTCCATGTGCATCCTATGATATTTGCCATCACAATTAAGAAACCAAAAAAGCTTGTGACAAATGTCAGACAAAAAATTTAGAAACAAAATGATAAGCACACAATAATTTACCTTGCACTATCGGCTCTGCAAACTTCACAGCTTTCCTGCCATCAGCCATTGGCTGCGCCATCGTTGGCCGTACCTGCCGGGAAAGCAAAGGCAACAGGCGCAGGATCGTGCACCACTGGTTCATCCTGAGTGCGATCAATGCCGAGACTAAAGCTCCGTGGAGTGAAAGCCATGGGGTGCCTCTCCTGCCTACCAACCGGATCGTGAACAAACTGTTTGGCAGAATCTAGAGGTGACAGATCAACAACATGTCTTCCTCGTCTGCTGCAGGATCATCAGGCTTATTGGTAGGGCGGGGCGCGCTGCCAGCGGTCTCAATCACAACTTTCTTGCCTATCTTCCTGTTTGGGATGTAGGGGACACCAATGTTGACAGGGAGTTTAGAAGTGCGCAGATTTAAGCTGGTGTTCTCCATGGTGGTTAAAGACGCACTCTACTTCGAACATCCACCTCCTTCAGTCGTGCATGGCTTACCACCTGCGTTTGTTGTATTTCGGACTTCCATCTTCTCCACAACATTGCTTTTGGAAAAAGGTGGGAACAGTGTGGAAGCAGGCACATAACTAGAGTCACCTCTGCTGCTCTTAGCTACCTCTGGTGCATTGGATAACTGTGCAGGATGCTTGCGGGGGCCACGCCGCCTAGGTGGCAGACCAGCTCGCGCAACGGTTGCAGTAGCAGCCTCTGGGCCACCAGCCGCTGGAGCTGTTGTGCGATGAGACTCATCTGTGGATGGCCTATCATTCCGAAATGTGGCCGCGGCCCCTTCTTTTGTGGACACAGAAGTGCCACCAGCCACACGCTTGGAATCCGTATCTGATGAGCAGGAGTCTTCCTTGTTTAGGTTGATCTCAGGAGCGTCCACTTCAACACTTGTTGTCGGGTGGCATGGGTCACAATAGCATCCCTCATTGCCACCAGGGTGGGCAATATCTCAGCAGTCCTGGCAGATACTAACTCGTCACTCCCAGATGTACGGATGCCTGTTGTTGTAGTCTGCACATCTGCAACCGGCGGAGATGGTCGGCCGCTTGCATCAGAGCTAGTGGGAACGGTGGACGGTGTTGCAGCAATTTTGTCGAATGGCGGCTCATGAATATCTGAAGTACCACTTGTCAACAACTTGGAGTGAATGCGTTCAAGTGGGTCTTTGGTAGTGCGTTTGGTCGAGCGTGTAGTAGTCTTCTTCACCCTGCAAGAAAATGCGTGAAGAGTACAAAAAAGGTGAGCAAAATAATTGCCATGGTAGTCATCATAAAATGAAAAATGTGTGATATGCCAGAACTGCCATTTGAGAACAAGGTATGGATGAGCACACATGAAAATGTAGGTGGTGGAAGTTAGTGGAAAGCTACCAGTTGCCATATGAGTGAAAAAAGATTTTCCATGTGGTCTAGTAAGCAGTTGCCATGCAGAAGAAGCAGGAGTTGCCATGCAGCAAATTTAGATCATAAGAACAGCAGTTGCCATGTGGGACAGATAGGAGTAGCCATGTGGCAAGTTAGATAGCTGCCATGGAAAGCGGACAGTAGTTGCCACAGAAAATGTATCAAGTAAAAAGGTTGTATATGATTTAGAATGCATCAAACAAATGTATTAGAACCCACCTCTTGATTGTCTGCCTCAAGTCTTCCAGCACGACAGGAACCCCGGTGTTGGGCGTCGATGTGTCAGGAGATGACCTAGTGGTAGTGGTGGCACCAACAGTGGGAGCCCCCTTGTTCAATCGGGCAGAAACACGGGTTGGCGTGGGTGCTTGTTTCTTCTTACCTGGTCGTCCACCAGCTGTCGCCTCACTGCACATAGAAAAATGTCAAAAAGATACCAGGTGTGAGACACAAAAATCATGGCGCACTTAGCAAAATAAAAAAAGGTCGGGCTGTTAAAAAGGAAGGACAAACAAAACGCTAAATAGACGTCGAACCTCCTCCTAGCAGCTACGGGATCGATCCTACACCTCTTGCTAGCAGAGCCTTGCCCAGCATCATCTGGAGCCCTACCCCTCTTTGAGAGCGAACCCCCCATGTCTCTTGCAACAGTTTGATCGATGCCTCCGTCTGGTGGAGGAACTTTTGGTGCAGCCTTGTCGTTCTTACCGCCTACACGAACTTCATCATGTTCATCATCATCGGTTTCATGTGGCACATTCTCCATGTCATCGTCACCGTCCTTGTCGAGGCCAGCATCCACGCCACCAAAACCATCCCCATCTAGCTCATCTTGCATGTCAGGGAGCTCCTGAGAGCTGTTGTAGTCATACCAGCCACGGCAACCAGTTGGTCGATGTGTCCGTTCTCCAACAAATGATGTGAACTGCCTTGCAACCGCGTCGCTATTAGAACCATTAAGTGTTGTCCAACCCTCAACCAACTTCCCGAGCAAGCTGGTCATGCCGGAAGCAAACTGCCCGACTAGGTGCTCAACAGGTGCCCTTGCCTGAGCAGAAAGCAAAAAGTAACAAGAACCAAACATATTAGAGTCACGTGCGTAAGAAAAATAAGCCAAAACAACAGTAAAGAGATATCAAATGCAAGAAAATATAATTTCAGAAAACAAATAAACATCCTTGATTACCTCAGCAGGACAAGATGGAGCTGAATGCACATCCATCAACTTGCCAAAGTTTTGTGGCCCACCAAACACACTGTAGTCTATAGCATGCTTAGCCATCAGCTAAAAAACAGCAAAAACAACTAAGATGTCAAAAGAAATAAGGAGCAGTGACTACAATTCATGGATTGCAAAAAGGAAAAAGGAAGGAGTTTCGACACGGAATGGCGGAGTTGTCGTATGGGGTCAAACATGGGTGCCATGTGCAGACAACCATGGTTGCCAACGTATTTATCGCTTGTTAGCCATAAATGGTTGCCGTATGGGGATTTTTTCATATTATATCCAACATCTAAATTCACGAATGTCGTGCAAGAAAGAAGGCAGAACTAACCTGCAGTTTCCCATATTTTGTATCAGATATCCTGTCTGCGGCAAGCACAGCCTTGACAACATCATACGTCCATGCAGAGACAGCAAACTTATGTGGAGGCGGCGGGCCTCCTATCTCAGTAAAGTTGACAGTTAACAAATCAAGACGAACGACGTACATGAGCTGGTATACACAATAAAAAGCAAGCTATGTTAGTTTCCATCATGCTATGTTGAAAAAAAGCTTATGCAGTTTCCTTGAGTCACAAGGTGAAAAGAAAGGAATAAAGATTTGCCATCTATCTATGTTAGTTGCCATCATGCTATGTTGGCAGTTGCCATCCTATTATGCTAGTAGTTGCCACAAGTTCAACATGATAGTTGCCATCCAGATTGTATAAGGATGTAGGAAATGAACACTATTTGTGTTGTAGAAAAATGCTATTGTCTTGTAGGCAGCAACTACAGATGCCATGGATCAAACAAAATTCACTTTCACATGTAAAGAGCCACAGAGAAATGAAACAAAGGGTTGCCATGCACGATCTCCTATGGTTGCCATCAAAAAAAGGAAATACAAAATTCGGTTAAAAGATCAGTCAAAAACTCTGGGTTGTCAGATTATGACCAAATAGAGATACCAAAAATGCAAAACAATTTGGTTCACACTTATGAACAGCTGCAATGTTGATTTAGAAAAGAATGAACTGTGATAAGAGCATTTGCAAAAAAGTAGGGAAAAATACCATTAGGTGCAAGCGACAGCCCTTCTGGCACATCTTATTTGAGAATGCATCATGCATGAAGTCTGCGATGAATTTACACCAATTCATGTTCTTAACGTCTTTCAGCTTCGCCTGCACAACACAATTTCAGGACAAAAAGATGCCGCATCAGCATTCAAAATAAAAACATCAAAAACTGGCAGTGACTAGCTTCCGCGTGACATCAAGATCAAAAGATTGTAGGGGAAAAGATGTAGAGAGAGCATTCACCAGGATAGGGAAGCACTTGTTGCTTGGGCGAAGAGATGTGGTAGGCGCAAAGACAGCTGAGATCAAGTACATGAGCAGCTTCATCTTAAATACCTCGCCATGGGTTTTCATGCCCTCTAGCAAAGTTGCCAGCACAGTCGTATTAGGCATGGATGTCATTCCAGGAAACAAACGGGCGAACAAGGCTTCCTCAATCTTATTATTCACCTCATACGGGGCTTTGATTTCTCCACGGGGCACACCCAAAGTGCAGAACACAGATTCCTCATCCAAAGGCAGTCTTCCACGTCCCGGAATCACGAATTCCCTAGATGCAGGCTCATATATCTCACCGAGCCAGTCGCATACAGGGTTTACTAGGTTCGTGCACCGAACATTCATCAGAGCCTGCATCCCCATCTCACCGGCAGCTCCCTTCTGCTCATCAGTAAATCCTTTGTTCAATATAGCTAGGCGTACTTGCGAAGCCCTATTGCGCTGACGTTTCTTCTTCTGCATAACACAAAAAGGATCACTTGTTGCCATGTTCAATGTAGTAAAAAGTTAGTTCCAACAGAAGAATGAAAACTCAATGTCAAATTAAAACATAGGGGGAGAGTGACCTCATTGCCATCTTTTGTACGACCGGTCGCATGATTATGTGGCGGTAACTCCATGAAGTCATCATCATCATGTTGATGGTCACCGCGAGCCATTGTGCTACGGTAAGAACAAAAACACATTAGTGTAAAATGAAAACACAGCCGACAGATGCGGACAGAAATGCACGAAATAATGATTCACTGGATATCATCGATAACAAAAATGAAATCTGCCATCTTTACCCCAAAGTTGTAGCATCTGAAAAGGAGGTAAATGCCATGTGTTGAACATGCACAAATAGGCAGAAAATAACCAATGGAGAAGCAAATGCAGAAACATGGCAACTGGATGTGTGTGTGCTTCTTAGGGAAGCAGTTGCCATGTAGCAGAATCAAGTTGCCATGTTGGCACTAATAAAAGTGGCAACTGAGGCAGTAAAGTGGAACACCCATCTACCATTGTCCAACATGTAATGTGGCAAATGGCACATTGGCTTAGTAAAAGGACAGGCCACATCTACTAGGTTCAAGTTGCCATGTTAACAAACAAAGGATGTGGTAGCTAAGGCAGTTCAAATAGGACAGACAACTTCCAGTCTACAACACATAATGTGGCAACTCACACCCTGGCCTCGTAAAAACATGAGTTGCCATGTAATGCAATCAAATATGTTGTGCTATCACAAAACAGCATGGCAACGTAGTGACTCTATTGTACATTCAAACTGCCATTACTCTGCATATGACATGGCAACTGGCATAGTTGATTCACAAAATTAGTTGCCACTTAGAGGATAGTTGTAGGTAAACAAATGCAATGAAATTGCCGTGACTGCCATTATCACACAATTAAATGTGCAACTACCTAGATATAGAAATCATACACAAAAATTACTCGCTGACTTTGATCTCATAAACTGACATTATCCCACATATGACATGGCAACTGACATAGTTGATTCAGAAAATTATTCGCCATCAGTGATGATAGTTGGGGACAAAACAAGGGTGTTGAAATTGCCATGACTGTCATTATCCTACACTTTGAAATGCACCGAACTAGATCTAGGGTTCATTCACAACTATCATACCCTGAATTCAACAACAGAAAACGCCCTAAAAACAGTGATGGCCATAGCCTTCGAGGCAAAATCAAAACTAACAACTAGAAATCATCTCGCACAGGCAAATGCAGGAACTAATCTCTCCTATGTACGGATGTGGTGGACGACCGGGCGAGCCTCACCGGCATGACTACCACCGCGACGGCGAGGAAACTACCCAATGCCGCCCTAAATGGCACGCACGCGACTCCCCCGCTGACGGGGACACCAGAGCGCCGCCAAATCCGCCGGAATCTCGAGAATGCTCGAGGGGAATGTGACCACGGAGGGAGGGGGACAGATTTCGCAGGGAGGAATGTGACAAGCTTCTATAGCCTTACCTTCTCACTGTGTCTGCTCCGGCAACGACGCTCCAGTCCGGTGAACCCCAGCAACGGCCGCGAATATCGTCGTCTCTTCCGCCGCTGCCGCCTCCTCACGTCTTCTCCTCCAATCGAATGGAACTGCTGTGGATAGTGGGTTGGGGAGAAGTGAATGCGAATGGGAGTAATGGAACCGCAGCGAGGGGAGGAATGGCGAGTCGTGAGAGACGCCAACCGAAGTCGTGCGCGGCGTGCGGGCGCGACGGCAGTTCCACCGCACGACCCGACTCGCAAACCGCTGTTGTCCGAGGGAGAAACGGCGTGCGGGCGAACTAACTACACACCACACACCGGCCTTGTCCTACGTGGCACACGAAATCTGCCTACTGGTGTCAAGATTCGTGCAAAAACAAATCGACGGCGATCAAGACGTGTGGGCGAGTTGGGGAAGTGCCAGACGTGTGGGCATTAGTGTTTTCGTAGATATATGCTGCAACTTAGTTATGGTAGGTCTGGAACTGAGCACGCCCAACTCCTCGGCCTTGGACATGAGAACATATATGGCAATTACAAACATGAGCGGCGAGAAACTATCTCCCTGCCGAAGACCGCGCACATACTTAATCCTTCGTCTCAGTACACCATTTACCACTACCTTCGTACTTGAAGTTTGGAGCAAAATCAACAGCCAATTCGGCCACTTAGATGGGAAACCCTTCCGTCTAAAAACTCCAAAAAGAAACGCCCAGGACAGCGAGTCAAAAGCTCTAGGGAAACACTTCATATATGTAGTCTGATGCGAAGCATTCATCAGACCACTTGTCAGCTGTCGATATTTGCTTCATCCTGCGGACGAGAAATCACAGCTTGACCCCATGTTTTGTTGCTAACCACTAGTTTTTGTGCATGTTCTCATAACCCCTCCCTCTAATCACGCACACGCTTAATCTCTCTCCAATCCCCCGTTCCTCTCACCAGCCTGGCTGCCCACCTTCGAGATTTCATTCCACTGCGTCCTCCTTTCCTACATCTCCGGTCAAAATCGATCCCCGGTTTCACCGGGATCCCAACACACGTCGCCCCAGGCTCGCCATTGACCGTAGCTAATAGATCTGATCCCCTGCACTGTCCCAGTCCATGATGCTAACCCCTGGGCGACCTGGCCGTTGTGCCACTAGATCTAGGCGTCCGAGGCCTCCATCTCTACCGCGTTCTTGCCTCACCAATTTCCCCGGGGCATCACCCATATATCGACGTATCACACGTCGGCCGGACAATCGAGGTATATTATTGTGTCACCTCCCCCGCACACACACACACACACCTTGTGTCCTAGGTTCTGATGATTCTCAGTTTGATAGTTCTTAATTTCAGTAATTCAATTGGTTCCTAAAATACATTGTGTGCCCATGATTAATTTGTAGAAATTTGCATTGTGTATCGATGATTGAAAGTTCTTGGGTGTCAGAATTGCTTTGGGTGAATCTAACTGTTCCATCATCACTTGTGCCCACCCACAGATTATTCTCAATTCAATATTTCCAGTAGCCATGCTTTGTATTGTAAGCATCAGATATGTGCTCCGGCTTTCCACTTTGTTTGCGTCAATGATGGATGAAATTGTTTCATAGATCACAAAATGATCGATGCACACACATGTTTTTTAGATGATGCACACACATGTTGGCAACACTCATTGTTTGTTTCCAGTTGCAAAATTATATGCTTCCACTAGTTATGAAATACATCAAGATAACAACAAATTGATGCTTCTAAGTATCCATGCTTCCTAACTTTATTGTATACTTTTTTCTATCCAGATAGTTTGGGGCAATAGAAACGTATTTCACTCTGTTTGTACTTGCTATTGCATTTTCAAGAGATTTGTTTGTATTTAACATTGCCATCATGCTTCCTGTATTTTGTATATATGTTGATGAGGCGACTGGAATTCTTCCTTTTTACTTGTGGATAATGCAAAATCACGATGTCACGCCCAATATGCGACCCTATCCGAGAGGAACTCGAAGGTCCCACCAAGGATAGACCCGCATATTGAAACGCTTTTGCAAGGTGGATATCATTACATCATACCATTACATAATAGTTCGGGATACATACAAGGCACACAAATGCCGCAAGAATACATCAACATACATGAGAACAACATCCGACTACGGATGAAACATAAACAAAAACTCAAACGACATCCACCCTGCTAGCCCAGGCTGCCGACCTGGAACCTATCCCCTGATCGAAGAGGAAGCAGAAGAAGAACGCCAAAACAAGTAACATCGCTCTCGCGTCATGATCATCGCAAAACCTGTACCTGCAACTGTTGTTGTAGTAATCTTTGAGCCACGAGGACTCAGCAATCCCATTACCATGGGTATCAAGACTAGCAAAGCTTAATGGGTAAGGAAGGGGTAAAGTGGTGAGATTGCAGCAGCGAC
This sequence comes from Triticum aestivum, assembly GCF_018294505.1. Taxonomy (NCBI): domain Eukaryota; kingdom Viridiplantae; phylum Streptophyta; class Magnoliopsida; order Poales; family Poaceae; genus Triticum; species Triticum aestivum. Next base: position 264,431,357 of record NC_057802.1, read on the forward strand.
TAAGCAAGTATGGTGGCTAACTTACGCAAATAAGAGCGAGAAGAGAAGCAACGGAACGGTCGTCAACTAGTAATGATCAAGAAGTGATCCTGAACTCCTACTTACGTCAAACATAACCCAAAAACCGTGTTCACTTCCCGGACTTCTTGATCATTACTAGTTGACGACCGTTCGGTTGCTTCTCTTCTCGCTCTTATTTGCGTAAGTTAGCCACCATACTTGATTAGTCGCTGCTGCAACCTCACCACTTTACCCCTTCCTTACCCATTAAGCTTTGCTAGTCTTGATACCCATGGTAATGGGATTGCTGAGTCCTCGTGGCTCACAGATTACTACAACAACAGTTGCAGGTACAGGTTTTGCGATGATCATGACGCGAGAGCGATGTTACTTGTTTTGGCGTTCTTCTTCTGCTTCCTCTTCGATCAGGGGATAGGTTCCAGGTCAGCAGCCTGGGCTAGCAGGGTGGATGTCGTTTGAGTTTCTGTTTATGTTTCATCCGTAGTCGGATGTTGTTCTCATGTATGTTGATGTATTCTTGCGGCATTTGTATGCCTTGTATGTATCTCGAACTATTATGTAATGGTATGATGTAATGATATCCACCTTGCAAAAGCGTTTCAATATGCGGGTCTATCCTTGGTGGGACCTTCGAGTTCCTCTCGGATAGGGTCGCATATTGGGCGTGACACATGGAAACTCATTTTTGTATGAGGACAGGGTGTGAGCTGCCACATTTTATGTTTATGCAGTGGAAGATTTGTGCCTTTCTTTCGTACTATCTTGTGCTAACATGGCAACTTCAGCTTTTTGTTTCAAGTGCCTTATGATCTGTACATTTTTTCAAATGAAGCCAATGTGTTTTGTTGCCACATTTATTGTTGGACAATCATAGGGGGTGTGGGTGTTCATACGATATTGCCTAAACTTTTTGCCACTTTCAATTGAGCCCATGTGGCAAGTACATTCTGTTAGGTGGCAACTGCTTACTTCATACTTTCATTTTTCACCCTGACATTTTGCTTTGTTCTTACCTCAGCAGAATGGCTCGCGGCGATCATCAAGACGATGATGATGATTTCATGGAGTTACCGTGGCAGAATCGGGCAACTGGACAGAGAAAAGATGGCGATGAGGTAACTGTCCACACCCCCAGCCCCCTTCCCCCATATGTTTTGAATGTCATGTTGAGTTTGCAATCGTCTGGTAGGGTCTAAACCTTCATGATAGTGAAACATGGCAACAAATGATCATTTGTCTGTTTTGCAGAAGAAGAAACGTAATCGCAATAGGGCTTCACAGGAACGCCTGACTATATTGACCGAGGGATTCACCGACGACCAGAAGGGAGCTGCTGCTGAGTTGGGGATGCGGGCTCTGATGGATGTTCGGTGCAAGAATCTAGTGAACCCTGTATGCGACTGGCTCGGTGAGATTTACGAGCCCGCCTCCAGGGAATTTGTGATTCCGGGACGTGGAAGACTGCCGTTAGATGAGGAATCTGTGTTCTGCATGTTGGGTGTGCCCCGTGGAGAAATCAAAGTCCCGTATGAGGTCAATAATACGATTGAGGAAACGTTGTTTGCCCGTTTGTTTCCTGGGATGACATCCATGCCGAACACGACCGTGCTGGCAACTTCGCTGGAGGGCATGAAAACCCATGGCGAAGTTTTTAAGATGAAGCTACTCATGTACCTGATCTCAGCTGTTTTTGCGCCGACCACATCTCTTCGCCCAAGCAACAAATGCTTCCCCATCTTGGTGAATGCTCTATCTCTACTCCTTCATTTTTTCCTTCAATCTTTTGACTCCTATGTCATCTGTAAGCTAGTCACTGCCAGTTTTTTTGATGTTTTCCCATTTTGATTTCTGATGCAGCAACTTCTTGTCCTGAAATTTATGTTACAGGCAAAACTGAAAGAAGTGAAGAACATGAATTGGTGTAAGTTCATTGCGGACTTCCTGCATGATGCATTCTCAAATAAGATGTACCAGAAGGGTTGTCGACTCCATTTAATGGTATTTTTGTACTACTCTTTTGCAAACACTCCTAGCTCCTTGAGCATCCATGGCAACCATGATGGTGACATTGTGGAAACTGCCAACATAACTAGAATGGCAACTGCCAACATAACGAGATGGCAACTGCCAACATAACTAGATGGCAACTGCCAACATAACTAGTTGGCAACTAACAGAAATACATGGCAACTCTTTCCTTTCTTCATGCCCTCCAACTTGATGATTGAAGGAACATACGTTAGCTTCTTTTTTGCAAAATACCATGATGGCACCTGATTTTTTTTATTTTTAAATTGTTGTACATCAGCTCATTTACGTCGATCGTCTTGATCTATCCACTGTGGACTTTACTGGGATAGGAGGCCCGCCGCCTCCACACAATTTTGTTGTTTCTGCGTGGACTTACGATGCTGTCAAGGTTGTGCTTGCCACGGACAAGATAACTGATACGAAATACGGGAAACTGTAGGTTAGTTCTGGCTTCTTTCTTTGCACGACATTCTTTCAATTTTGACGCTGCATAACATATGAAAAAATCCCCATACGGCAACCGTCCCGTGGCCAACAAGAGATGACTACCTTGTTAGCCATGGTTGTCTGCGCATGGTATCCATGTCTTACGCCACATGGCAACTCTGCCATCCATTTTGAAACTTCTATCCTCTTCCTCTTTTTTATTTTTATTTTTGCAATACATGAACTGTTAGTTAGTGTTCATTGTTTTCTCTCTTTACATGCTAGCTGTTTTTTTGGTTTTTTCCAGCTCATGGCCAAGCATGCTATAGACTACAGCGTGTTTGGTGGGCCTCAAAACTTTGGAAAGTGGATGGACGTGCACTCAGCTCCGTCTTGTCCTGTTGAGGTAATCAAGGATATATATCTATGGTTGTGTTTGGTTTATTTTGATCTTGTGCACGTGACTTTAATACAGTTGGTTACTGCTGCTTCTTGTTTTGTGCATAGGCGAGGGCACCTGTTGAGCATCTAATTGGGCAGTTTGCATCCGGAATGACCAGCTTGCTCGGGAAGTTGGTTGAGGGTTGGACGTCCCTTAATGGCTCTGACAGCGACGCGGTTGCGAGGCAGTTCACTCCTTTTGTTGCGGAACGGACACATCGGCCAACTGGTTGCCGTGGTCGGTACGACTACAACAGCTCGCAGGAGCTTCTGGACACACAAGATGAACTAGATGGAGATGCTGCTCTCGACAAGGACGATGACGATGACATGGAGAACGTGCATCATGACACCGACGATGATGAACATGTTGAAGTTCGTGCAGGTGGTAAGAAGGGCAAGGGTGCACCAGATGTCCCCTCACCGGAGAAAGTCAAAGAACATACAGCTGCGAGAGGCAAGGGGGTGTCGCCCTCAAAGAGGGGGAGGGATCCAGAGGATGTTGGGCAGGGCTCTCCTGTCAAGAGACCTAGGACCAATCCCTTAGCTGCTAGGAGGAGGTTCGACTTCTATTTTAGTGTTTTGTTTTGTCTATCCTTTCAAACAGACTGACCCCTTTTTTCAATTTGTTTTTGCTAAGCGTGGCAACGATTTTCGTGTTTGACACTTGGCACCTTTTTGGCCTGTTTCTTATATGTGCAGTGAGGCGACAGCTGGTGGACGAGCAGTTATGAAGAAACAAGCACCAACGCCCACCCGTGTTTCTGCTCGATTGAACAAGGGTGCCCCTATTGCTGGTGACACGCCTTCCACTAGATCATCTCCTCGTACGTCGACGTCCAACACCGGTGATCCTGTCGTGTTGCCGGATTTGAGGAAGACAGTCAAGAAGTAGGTTATCCCTGTTCTTTTTCATCGCCATATTGCTATATTTTTGCTTTTCAATGCAGCTGTTCAGCTTGCCACATGTGCTTCTGCCATGAGTCCCACATTTTTGCAACTGTTGTTTCTCCCATGCTCTATTTCTTTTTACTACATGGCAACTCCTGCTTGTTTTGCATGGCAACTGCTAACTAGTCAAGATGGCAACTCTTATTCCACCTACATGGCAACTACCAGCTTTTCCATCTGTTTGTGCACTCATCCACACCTAGTTTTGAAATGGCATTCCTGGCGCATCACACATTTCTTACATTTTTTAAGATGTCTACCATGGCAACTGCTGCTTGTTACGCATGGCAACTGCTAACTGGTCCACATGGCAACTCTTATTCTACCTACATGGAAACTATCATCTGTTCATCTAACAATGTTCGTGTGTTTTTTTCAGGGTGAAGAAGACTACCACACGCGTGACGAAGCAGAACCCCAGAGACCCACTCGAACGCATACACTCAAAGTTGTCGACAGGTGGCAGCTCAGACGTTCATGAGACGCCACTGGACAAACCTGCTGCTGCAGCGTCCATTGTTCCCACTACCTCTGATGCAAGCAGCCGAGCATCTCCGCCGGTTGCAGATGTGCAGGCTATGACAGCAGGCATCCGTACACCTGGGAGTGACGAGCCGGTATCTGCCAGGACTGCTGAAATATTGCCCACTCTGCTAGCAATGAAGGATGCTGCTGTGAGCCATGCCACCCGATCAGCAAGTGTTGAAGTGGACGCCCCCGAGATCAACCTAAGCAAGGAAGATTCCCGCTCATCTGACACGGATTCCAAGCGCGTGGGTGGTGGCACTTCTTCGTCCATGAAAGAAGGGGCTGAGGCGACAGTTCATAATGATATGCCATCCATAGGTGAGACTCTTGGCACAACAGCTCCAGCTTCTGGTGCTCCAGAGGTTGCCAAGGTGACCGTTGCGCGAGCTGGTCTTCCACCTAGGCGTCGTAGCCCCCGCAAGCAATCTGCAGACATACCCAACGCGCCGGCTGTAGCTAGGAGCAGCAAAGATGACTCTGGTTATGTGCCAGCGTCCACACTGTTCCCACCACCTGCCAGAAGCAATGTTATGGAGAGAACGGAAGACCGGAGTACAACCGACCCAGGTGGCAAGCTGGGCACGACTGACGGAGGTGAACGTGCGGAGCAGACTGCGTCTTTACCCGCAGTGGATAACCCCAGCTTAAATCTGCGCACTTCTAAGCTCCCAGTCAACATCGGTGTCCCCTACAGCCCAAACAAGAAGATTGTCAAGAAAGCTGCGACTGATACCGCTGACAACACGCCCCGCCCTATGAATAAGCCCAATGATTCTGCAGCGGCCGATGCAGAAATGTTTGTTGATCTTTCACCCTTGGATTCTGCCCAGCAAGTTGTTCGCGGTCCGGCCAGTAGGCAGGAGAGGCACCCAATGGCCTTCACCCCACCGAGCTGTAGCCTTGGCATCGATCGCAGTCAAGATGAACCAGTGGTGCAAGATCCTTCACTAGTTGCCTTTGCTTTCCCGGCAGGCATGGCCCCAATGATGGCGCAACCAATGGTCGAGGGCAGGAAGGCTGTGAAGTTCGCAGAGCGGGTTGTGTAAGGTACATTTCTTATGCGTTTATCATATTCGTGTATACATCTTTTTAGCATGACTTTTGTCCCAAGCATTTTTTTTGGGTTCTCACTTTTTGTGATGGCAAATGTTATCTGATGGACATGGCAACTGGATTTGCTTGCATGCTATCACCTACATTTTTCTGTCGCCATGCTGCATTTTCCATTCTGCAAGCACATGGCAACTGCGGTTGATAGATCATGGCAACTGTAGTTGTTGTCACATGGCAACTACAATGCATTGCACATGGCAACTGGAGTTGCCTGCACATGGCAACTCCCTACTTTCTGTGCCTACATTTTCATATTCTGCAACCTTCATTTCAAACTAGATTTGTTTTGTTTTTCCAGGTATCCTAACCCACTTTTTTGATCCTTGCAGCCACCCCTGAGGAGATTACGCCGTCACTTGATGAAGCTTACCGCAGGATTGAGGAGGCAGCATTGCAGAGGAGGTCCTCACGAGGTCAGGGCCAATCAAGTTCCAACGCGCCTGCTGAGTCCGTATCTGAGGATACCATTAGAAGTGCCACCCCTGGTTCTGTGAGGCAGCGTAGGGTAGTTCACGCGCCACCCGCGGATGATTATGAGCCGGAAGTCAAGGCCAGAAAGGATCAGAACCAGCTGTACGATATTGTCAAGCGCTTTGGAAATGCGAGGTCCAACAGCAAGCACATGAAGGAGCTGAAAGTGTAATGACCACACCCACATAAACCTCTCATTTGCTTTGCTCTTTTTACTATTCATCCTTTTTGATATTTCTAGATATGCTCCGTTTACGTTTTATTTCTTTTTTCACTTAGTAGACATGATTCTTTCATGTTATATCATTTTCATACAGCTCATGTTTGGACAGAACCAAGATCATACAATGTGGGTGTGACTTCATCAACATGCATATGGATATGTCTCCCGACAAAACAATCATGCAGTACACTGTGACGTGCAAAATATGGGATGGTGACTTCCACCACAAAATCCTGAGGAAGCATTTTGCTGCGCATGGTGATTTCAAGCTCACAATGAATAAATGTGTGAGTACTCCTTCCTTTTTTGCACATTTTTTTCCTCCCATGTTATTTTTTGCCAGTAGCTATGCTTCAGATGTGGGCTACACCCTGCTTTGTGACAGCTGTTTCATGTGGCAACAGCTGCCATGTAAAATGACTTCTGATTTGCTTTCCTAATACAACCTATGTGCCAACTTCAAACTAAAATACATGGCAACTTTGTTCATACATGGACGGCAACTTCTTTTAATTACCCACTACAACTAAACATTATACGTTTGTCCACTTTTCTTGGCCCCTTGATGCTTTCGTAGTCACTCATGTGCCTGTTAGTGTAACCGGTGATATCTTTACATGTCATTTTCCCAACTTCATCATTTCTGTTCTTAATGTGAGCTCTGCTTCTTTTCTTTCCTTCATTTTTGTTTGCAGGTCTTGTTCCCCATGTTCCAGGAGCTTGCACCACACGACCCACACGACAAGTGTGGTCACCACTACGCGATCTGCCTTGACCTGAAGAACCAACGTTTTGAGGTGCTTGATTCAATGCGTTCAGAAGCTGATGCAGACCTTACTACGCATGCTGAATACTTCATCAACAACCTCAAAGAGACATGGATCCGTCACTATGAAAACTCAAAGGTCCAGATCAGACATTTTCCAATTGAGTACGTGGCGACTACGAAGCAAGGAAACCGGTATTTTCCCATCTTTTCCTCATGTGTCCTCCAAACCAATGCTCACCCTCTCTTTTTTGTCACCTCTGAATTGAAGTTTATGATTTTTTCTATATGTTCTTGTGAGTTAACCTGACTCTTTTCTTGTTTAGGCACGACTGCGGCTTCCACATGTTGGAATACCTTGCAAAGTGGGAAGGTCGACGGGTTCCTGTCGTCACAGCTGGAATGGTCGTCGAGCTCCGCAAAATTTACACATGGAACTGGTTGATGTATGAAGATTTCAACACGCGGTCCAACGCACGTGAGTTCATAGAGGAAGCTGTGAAGAAAGCCACCAAGAAGTACAAGTGATCACGTGGTGCTCCTGACCGAACGCCTACCTTACATTCTGTTGCCGAGGAATGTAAGGTATTACCTTGTCTTTTCAAAACTATGTCCGTGTAATATGCTATGACTGCATCTCCCCGTAGCCTAGTATACAGTGGTGGCGTGTGAGTGACATTTGAATAGTTTGTAATACATGTGTGGATGTGAACCTACTTAGGTTTGACAGCAGATACTTTTATGTGTTTTCAGTATTATTATGTGCTTGTGGGTTGGTAGTACCGGCATGGTGTTTTGAATGCGTCCTTGATGTCTGAAAACATGGCAAATGTAGTAGATCAGTCATGGTTAGTGAAAGTTATCGTTCTTTCTTGTTTGGCTTTTTCAGTTTTTTTGCACTCCTAACTGTACCGGCTAGCATGGTAGTTTGATCACGGAGCAGTAACCTATGCGGTTGCTGCACAAGACCGTTTCAGCTTGTTTCCCATAGTTTGCACTAGAATACAATATGTGTGACTAAAATGCGCTGACTGAACATGGAAATCTACGCGGTGAAGATTCAGTACAACTAACATGGCATGTTCAGTACAACTAACATGGCAGATTCAGTAAAAAATAAGATGGCAAATTTAGTAAAAAAATAACATGGCAAATTCAGTAGAAATGGCATGGAAGATTCAGTAGAAATGGTATGGCAGATTCAGTAGAAATTGCATGGTAGATTCAGTTCAAGTAACATGGCAAATTCAGTGCCATACACGTGGCAACTATAGCTATTCCTTCATGGCATTTTTACTTCAAATTCTGATGCACCTGAAGAGTCATTCTCCAGGCTTTACAAAATTTAGAACATCTAGATTACAAAAAAAATGTCACCATGGACCAAGTCAAAGTGCTCCAATGTTGTTTACGGATTGTCCGTCCCTTTCTTTGGTTTCTTATGTTTTGCTTGAATCTCCAATCCCGATTTGTATCTTATCTCTTTTGGACGCCCTTTTGTGATGGAACGGGGCGGGTTCCTAACTTGTGTTTGTGTGCTTGCTGTTCCAGATCTTACCTCCGAGTTTTCAGATGATGGCCCTGTGGACGAAGGCACACTTGATGTGCGGGGGAACCTGTGTAAGGCTTCCTTAGCTTTCCTCTTCTTGATCTCATCAAGCTCTCTTTTGAGGGCCTTCCTGTGTTTTTCTGCGACCTTTGCTGTCTCATCACTCTTGCACGCTTCATCAATTAGTTCAGCATAGTTCTTTGTCAACACAACGTGCCTCACGGCTTCCATGGTTGACTCTGGTCTCTCGTCATGCACGGCCAAAACTGCGTTTGATGTTTGCGGCGCCAATGCGTCGTCAGCGTCCCAAGTCCATCGCCACCTTATGAAATGGCGGGGCATTCGTGTCACCGCGTTCAAGTCCATTACTTTTAGAATGTGACAGCACACAATCCCGTCCCGTTCGAATTTGCAGCATTGGCAGTAGTATTTGCCTTCGCTTATCGATGCCTTCACAAAGTAGTTCCTTCCCTTGTCTGGGTCTTCAGGTTCTGAATCCGACATGCCCATGATAGAACACACCTTGAACGTATGTTCGTCCACCTGGAAAGCCGTGTACATGCTGGCACGCTTTATTTCTTCCTGGAATCTGCAAGTTTTGTGTGGTTTTTGTTAAACTCTTGTGTGAAGTTTTTTGTAGCACCTTTTGTTTGTTGTGGCCAATGGAATTACAATTCGTTCAAACATGGCAACTACAGTTCATTAAACATGGCAACTGCAGTTGAGTAAACATGGCAACTGCAGTTCATTAAACATGGCAACTGCATTTCATTTAAACATGGCAACTACATAACAACTTCAATTTGGCATTTGCATTCCATACCATCATGGCCATTGGAATTTACATTTCATTAAACATGGCAACTGCAGTTCATCAAACATGGCAATTGCAGTTCATCAAACATGGCAACTGCAGTTGAGTGAACGTGGCAAACTGCAGTTCATTAAGCATGGCAAACTGTAGTTCATTAAGCACGACAGCTACATATCATGTTTACTCTGTACCTAATGGCTACTTTTCAACACAATCATCATTTTCAAATAAGCATTTCAACCGCATTGCATTCTACATGGCACCTGGTACCTTCATGATTTGTGCAAATAAGATTGTAACACAACTGACTTACTTGTTAAAAATCGTGTTGGTGTATATCTTGCTCATCTGCCTCTCCATTGGTAAATACGTTAGCAATTTTGGCTGCTTGAGCGCAGTGTTTGCTTCTTGCTGTAGCTCGGATCCCAGTATTTTTTGTTGCAAAGCGGTGTACTGCTTGGCAAACTGTAGTAATGAGTTGCCAGGGCTCACGTACCACTTCAAAACAGCATTGAACCCCTCACTGCGCTGTGTAGTCTGCAGAAACGGGAAGAAGCACTGCATGAAGTAGGCCGGCACCCAGTACATTCGCTTCTCCCACAAGCTAGCAAGCGTCTCGTGGTCTTGGACTTGATATGTTTCAATCATAACCATCCAGCTCCTTTCAAACTCCTCCACCGTCAAGCTGTGGTCCAAGAACAGCTCGAATGCCTTGTGCAGGTCTGGACGGTCAGCAAAGAACGGTCCTATTGTCTCCTCAGCCTTCTTTATAATGTGCCACCTGCAGTGCCTGTGCACTGCCAACGGAAAGACCTCCTCTATGCCTGCACGCATGCTAGAATCCTGGTCTGTTATTATGTTCATCGGAGCAAGTCCACCCATGCACTCCAAGAAGGTCTTGAACAGCCAAACGTACCCATCCGTGTCTTCGTTCCGAACGAGCCCGCATCTGAACTGCAACGACTCATTGTGGTTATTTATTCCTATGAATGGAGCGCATGGCATCTTGTACATATTAGTGAGATATGTCGCGTCGAATGAAATGCAATCTCGGAAATGTTTGTAGGCTCTTCTTGCAGCACCATCCACCCAATACATGTTCCTGACACGGTCCTCATCGTCCAATCTTATCCTGTAGAAGAAATCTGGATCTTCCTTCGCTTTCTCATCGAAGTAGGCCATTGTGGCCTCTATGTCAGCCAACTTGCTCTCTCTACGGTACTTTGCCTTTAGGTTTGTGACGTCAGCTGGTATGTAGGGCATGCTACTCAAAGTCCCTTTTTTGTTGTGGATGAGTGATAGTATCTGGACCATTCTTGATGGACCGACGTTACAATCATGAGCAGCTTTATGAATTTCTTCTCGAGGGGGGTGAATCCTCTGTGGGCGGTCAGAAATTTTACCAGGTCGAACTTCTTTATGAGTTTGTGGTTGTGCTCGTCAAAATATTCAGTGACCACCCACTGTGCTCCATCTACGTTTAGCTTACACCGGACAGGGCATTCCGTCTTGAGAATGATACCTCTCTTTCGTTCCGGAACGACAGGCGCAACACCTTTCCCCTTCTTGTTCCTTCGTGCCTTGTGGCACCTCATCTCACCTCTGTTGTACTCGTTAGTTTTCTTAATTTTCCTATGGTATTCGGTGTTGACCGCAAATCCATGGAACTTTGCATATGTCTGGTAGAATTCCTTTGCCTCTGCGAACGATTCAAATCTCTGCCCAAGATACGGTGGCTGGGGTACCATGATCTCTGATTTCCCACCATCTTCATCCCCTTGTGCTTCGTCATCAGTTTCATCATTCACTTCAGTATCGGCGGCACTTTCATCTACTTGAGTGTTGCCAGTGCTTGTGTTCAAAGGTGTGCTTGTCGGCATTGCTGGAATGATTGCCATTTCCCACTCTGACTCGGCATTGTTTGCAGCATGATTGTTGGCTGGCTGGTGGAACGCGTCTTCCGTGCGCTCAGAGCTCCCCGCAGTAGATGTCCCCGCGCCGCTGTTGATTGTAGTTGAAGGCCCTGTAATAAAAAAACAGGTACGAGCGTAAGATTTTGCTTAAATGACATGTTCATCGTAACGGAGTACATAAACTGCAAGTGATTTGGCATGACATCATTCAAACAGCAAGCCGTGAGTCTGCATGTGGACATGCATGGCAAATGTAGTTCTCCAGTCATGGCGGCTACAGTCCAACAAACATGGCAACTACTTTTGCCAATGCATGGCAACCAGCTCCTTTCAGTACCAAAACTTGCATTCTATATCAATGGCAGCTGCAGTCCTACATACATGGCAAATATTGTTGCCAATACATGGCAACCAGTATATTCTAGCATCAAAACTTTGTATTCTATGCTTGAGCTCACTAGGCAAATGCGATCAATCATTAGTGCTGCACACATGCTTTTAGCAATTGGCAAATCCCGAAGACAATATATGAGTCATTGCACATGACCACTTGTTAGCGTTTTCTGTTTGATTTTTTCCACCATCACTGCTACAAATCTTCTTTTCCTCACATGCTATTCCCACAAAAACAAATACAGTGTTGTTTTTGTGGTTCAAATTTCCTTACCTTGTTGTGCCGCATGTGCCCATCTTGTGTGGTCTGTCACACCAAATTGACGTGCTCTGTCTGCAATCTGTGAAGCTTGCCATGAGACGTTTGCCGAGGTAGCACCACCGTAATAACCTGTAATCATGGTAGTAGTTGGTCAATGCATGGCAACTGTAGTTTCTTCAACATGGAACATGCAGTGGTCCAACCATGCCACACAGATTTGTTCACACTTGCCATCCACGGTTGTTTGTACATTGCAATCACATTTTTGATCATACATGGCAACTGCAGTTTGTCCTGGCATGGCAACTGCAGTTGTCCAAGCATGGCAACTGCAGTTGTCCATACATGGCAACTGCAGCTGTCCAGACATGGCAACTACAGTTGTCCAGGGATGGCAACTGCAGTTGTTCAGTCATGGCAACTGCAGTTGTCAACTATGCTCCTTCTGCTAATTCACCGTCTGCAACTTCACTTTTTATGGACTCACCTGTGTATGACGTCGATGGCAGGTACATGGGTGCCGCCTGATGCCACGTGCTGCATGAAGGTTCTGCATTTTTCCCGACATAACTCGTGAGTCTTTTGCCATCCTTTGCAAGTTTATTTTTCATGTCCACACCAGTATGTTTCATTTTTCGTATGCGTTTACCTTGATTTGCCACATTAGCTAGTTGAAGTTGGCTGCCCGTACATTTGTCAGTGTTAGCGCCCTGTGACTGAACTTGCCATGGTGCCCCCCTGAGTGTGTTTTGGTCATAAGAACCTGCGAAAAATGACAGTGTAGGACATAAGTAGAATGTCATCTTCATCATCGCGAACATGGCAAATGTTCTTTTCTTTGTTATCATGCATCATACCAATGCCTGCGTACTGCTCTAGTAGTGGCAGCAACGGCCCTGCAGAAATGAGTTGACTGTACTCTGCTGCATCCCAAGGGGGCGTTTCTGGCCTTTGAGAAACCCAAGGATCAGCGCCATCTTCGTGATTCATTCTTTCCGCGTTTTGTTTCTGCCAATGTGTTCTCAATCACTGCATGAACAAGAACGCATCAACAATCCGCAAAAAATGTATTCTTCTACTGCTTGCACGTACAAGATAACACGGCAGTCTTCACATTTTCATGCGTAGGCAACCAACACATCATGGCAAGTAGGACATGCACATCCACTCTCTTTTCTAAAATCTGGGTGCCAGCTATCCTTTCGATTCGATGGCAACAACCACCACAATAGGATGGCAAGCAACAAGTTAACATGGTGGCAGTTAACGGCAATGATAGGTGGCAACCGACGTTAGACACAAGTGGCAACTAATTTTCCTACCCCCTTTATTCCAAATTTCTCATTTCTCTTCCTTTTTTAGGGATTCCTACGCATCCATTCATCACCAACTACTTGCACCAAGCGAACTGAGAACTTAAGCTTAACTCTAGCGTAGTACATGGCAGATCTGGTGTATGCTGCTTGGCAAACGTGAAGACACACAAAACCATGTAGTGTTTTGCCCCCATAGCGTGGATCCAGTCGCCACCTTTGTTGGTAAATTTGCAATTTTCTGCCCAGAAGAAGGATGAGAAGCAGTAGGAGATCGGAGATTCACCTGCTTTTAGCTGGTTGTCTTTGGAGGGCGGGGTTGGAGTGGGGGCGGGGGGTGGGGGTGGGGGAGGGGTGTGGTGTGGTTAGCGGTGGGAAGGCCCTACGGATCTGCTCTGGTTGCCATGGCAACCAGAGAAGGCCGGCGATGGAGGTAGGGGATCGAGAGGTGGGAGACGATGGCGGCAGTCAGGACTGGGGATCGAAAGGAGGCCGGGACGGCTGGGTCGTGCGGGCAGCGTGGTCGTCTGGCCCGGATGTGTGGGCGGGTTTGCCACACACCGGACGTGCGGGCTGTGGCTTTGCGCGCCCGGACGCGGTCGTGCGGGCGGGTTCCTATCCATGCCACATGAGGCGTGCGGCACAACCACCCGATACACTACACGTGTGGCAGTTATCGGGACCCAAAAATATTGATTGTGGTCGAAGCAAATTTATCTCATAGTGAAAGTAATTTTTTGTTGCATTAGAAACAAAATAAAATGCTACAGGAGATTCATTTTTGTTACACCGAAGCAAAATCGTTGTGCACTAGAAGCAAGTTTTATGAGTATTTTTTATTGAAAACACTTTGATCCGTTTTTTATCCCATGGACTAGATTGCTTCCAAAATCGAGAGATGTGTGCGCCCTCACCCATGCTAGCTTGATTTTCTCTCCACGTCCTAACCAATAAACCCTCTCGTCACAAACGCACCAATCCCCTTGCCGTCTCGGATCTCTCTTCCATGAAGCAATCTTGCCCTCTATGGTGGTGAGACGCACCAAAACTAGTGCGATGTAACATACGGTAGCTGCACACGACAATAGCCATGATGCGCACGGACAAGCGAGCTCCGAAACCCATCGTCGTCCCGGTCACCTACTATGTGGTCTCTAGTTCTCGACGGCAGAGCGTTGTCTCGATGCTTCATGCCCTAATAATTCGTGCTACCTACCCTACTTATCGCGTGCTTCTTTTCTTAATTGAAATTAAATTTATCAAAACTTTGCCCATCAATTAGCACAAATTGATGCTTCGCAAATCAAATTGGACCATATTCATCTATGCGCATTCAGTCTCCATGGGTGGGGAAAAAATCTTCATACTCTAAACCTGATTGCTTCTCAATATATTAAAGGCCGACATTGCTTCTACAACTAAACATTGGTGCATCGCTACTCAATAAAAAGTGCTTCCATCGAACTTGTTACCCCCAATTTTAATCTTCTCTCTCGTCAAACGCATCTACCATGAGCTGATGTAAAACAATGCATCAGACACACCATAGGACCCCCAATACACAATAGAAGCACTACAGAAACATGGGAATACACAACATATCATCTGTCGCCACCATGAACAATCGTGGGATTTGCAAGCTGCTGATTGGACCAATCTGCAGTACCACCTCCTGCTTCTAAACTCAGACCAGGCCATAGACAATTTCTATCCGTGGAAGCAGGACGCCCAATATCAGGGGCTAGGTGCGCCATATTTCGTTGATCTGAAGATAACTTTGCATCAAGGAAGCAACGTCTGAGGGAGTAAGAAACGGATGAGAGAGAGAACCCTTGCGTGGAGGGCGTGGGTTACGGGAGCAGTTAGGAAGCACTCAATTAGCGGCTACAGCTAATCTCCTGTGGGCCTAAACTACCAGATCGGGCGGACATGTTGCTTCCAATCTAACGGCCTACGACTAGTCTGATAGATGCAAACTATCAGTAGTCTGATCCCTAGTAGTGCTCTACAGTCAATGGTTTTGGTCAACAAGACAAACTGGAGTTGAGGCGACTCGCGACTCACGCACGCGAGCCTCGATCTAGCGCCGCTGCCACCACCACCACCCAACGCAGGATCTCCCCTCCACTGCCACCTTCCTGCATCTTCCTCCCCAGCCGCACCTTTCTCTCCTCGCCGCCGCCCGAGACGCCCTCCGGCGAAGTTCGGATGGCTCCGGGGAAGGTGGCGGCGAGGCCCTTTTCTAGCTGATTGTGTGGCTGTAGCGGCCGTGATCCATGGATCCGGGGAGGCAGCCCCATGGAGAGGCGGTGGCGTCCTCATCGAGACGGCACCCCGCGCCGGCGCCGGGATCTGACCTCAACTGCGGCAGCGGCATGGTGGGTCTGGTCTCCGGTCAGATCTGATCCAGCTGGTGCAGCCTGCTCCATGCGCGGCGGCGGTGATCGGTGGCGGTCCCCTGCACACGATGCTGGATGAAGGGTTCTCGAACAGATCTGGGTGAAAACCCTACTCTTGGCACGTTGCAAGGGCGGCGATGGCGGCGTTTTTGCGTCATCCCCTTTTGAAGGCGTCGTCGTGGAGAAGCTCTAGACCCCTATCTGCTACCTTCGGGGGAAACCCTAAATCAATAGATCGGATGATGGCGGCGCTCACATGTCGTACCCCTCTCAAGGGTGTCATTCTTGGAGGTGTCAATAGGCTCGAGGGACCAGTGGACGACATTTGCGGTGGAGCGGCGTTCACTGTGACGCGTCGACGTCATGGAGTCTCGGCGGTGAGGCGCAACAAAGTCTCAACGACGGATGCATGATGATGGACGCACATAAGGAGGAGGCATTGTCTAGCGCCATGGGGGCGTCGACGACAGGCTGGCAAGGTCGATGTATCAATACCTGAAGATGGGTTGATGGAAGACGGCAGCAACAACCTATGAGTGCATCAGACCGGTTTGTGGCCCAGACCATGTATGTGACTTAGTTGGGGCCTCCGGCTTGTTAGGCTAGATGAAAAGTCTGAGTGTTCGGCTCACATTTTATGCACCCCTTCATCAATGGATAGGAGTAGCAACAGATGTTGCAAGATGATGGCTTCAAACGTATTGGTGTATTATTTTATAAGATCTTTGTGAATAATTAATAAAGTGACTGCATGCATCTTCAAGATGAAGATGCAAAGGCCAGGGTCATCCTCCTTTTCTAAAAAAGAAGACATGCAACAAGTTTATGATACATTCTTGATGTGAAGAAATGATATGATGCGTGCCATAGAAATGCTACAGGCAAGTTTACTCCACGAATTTGCTTGGTCTTTGGCTTCTGTAGCCACGTTGTAAAATCCCCTTAGTGATGATTAGCAATGTCTTAGTGACAAATAAAGCCATGTCTCGTCTTCAGAAAATAACGCATGTCAACCAAAAGATCAACCATTAATTCTCTTGCTATTGGCGAGATACATGTGGAAAAAGAACTGCAAAACATGTTTGCTAAAAAAAATGGCAAAATATGTCGATGTTCATCACATAAGCCATGCCACGAAAGGTGATTACAGATAGCCATCAAGCACTTGCAGGTTAGCATATACATCCTGGGAAATCCCGATCAATTAGAAATGGCATCAAATAAATACATGATACAAAATGCAGTGTAGCATAATAAAATATCAGACGAGCAGAGATTACTTCACAAGCGGTGAAGTCAGAATGTATATGTCGATCTCATCCAACGTCGGGCAGTCGCGCAGCGTCAAGCTGTGTTCATTTGTCAGATGCAAGAGACAAATGAAATAGAGGTGTGGCGAGATTTCAGTCGTTGAAACATCTCTGTTACTGCATGGAAGATCATGCAGTACCTTCGTCAGGCACAGAGACGGTTCTATGCCATCTCTTTCCTGCAGGACCAAGTACAATCAGGCTTAAATACTACAAGTAATTTCGTACCCAAACCAGAAGACGGGAAGGGAAAATGGTTCTTACCAACAAAGTAAGGAAATCATAATACTAGTGAAGAATGTAATATAATGTGTGCACATGGCGATGTTAACTGTTTACATGTAAACTTATTCTATTCCCCTGACAAAAATGTACATGTACTCAAACCTGTTAAGTAACAATGTTCTTTTAAGGCCCCGTTTAAATGCATGAGTGCACTATGCCACTACCGGAGTAGGTATGTAGATGCATACAAATATAGATTCATAACTCCAGTTGCCCGTGTTGCTAATGAATACTCCCTCCGTCCAAGAAAACTTGTCCCTCAAATGGATGTATCTAGCACCTAGTGTTAGATACATCCATTTGAGAGACAAGCTTGGGACAAGCTTTTTCGGACAGAGGGAGCATAAAGTCAAGTAGGAGGGTTGATTTTAAGTACTATACTATTATTAAAACCCTTGTTTTTTGTTTAAAGGTATCAATAAAACATGGGCAACGTATTAGGTATGTAGGTGCATATGAATGTAAGTACTACATAACTCCAGTTGCCTGTGTTGCAAATGATCCTTTTTTCAAATATTCCATGTTTGGTCACAACGAAAATTCTTGTGTTTTCTTAAATCAAACTAAGAATATGTGGCACCCAAAAAATTGTCAAACCACAACAAATTTGTTTTCGACGGCTAAAGATATTTCTTTTCAGTCCCTCAAAGGTTGGACATCCCGCCCATAGCAATTTGAAACATTCCAGCGATGAGCAGTAAGGCTATTGCTTATTACAGTAAGACAAACAGAATATCCTTACAAAAACTCAGACCCAAAATGTCACCTTAGTCTAAGCAACTTGATTACCAAAAACTGTTTTGGACCAAGAAAGCCAGTGAATGGCAATAGCATGGTTGTTACTTGGTATATACTGTATTAGATTACAGTGGCCCCGTATGTAATATATCAAAAAATCCATCAAGATATGTAGCATTGCAATGAATAGGAAAAAAGTCATAATCCATCAAGCCTAAACAAGTACTTTTAAGTGGGGATGCCACAGCTAATCTACATAAAAAATGACAGTTAGACCTATATTTGATGATAGTACTTAGTAGTAACCAAAGCACGTGTATTACCAGATCAGCAGTCTTAGCAGATGTATGAATGTGATTCCAGAGCACTTCCTTTAAGGCATGAACATCGACTTGTTTCGATACCTTGTCATATTGTACATCGATCTTATTGACCTATGATTCAGTCACAAAGAAAACAGGCATCAGCTCAGAACTGACCAACAGCCCAAAAGTAAATTGGTTATACCACAAAGAGCAACATAAGTCAATTTCAGACTTATAAGAGTCATCAGCCTGGAACAATAAAAAATTCTGTATATAACTGTTTGGGCTTAGCACGCTGCCCAAAGGCCAACAACTGTAGATTGGAGGAGCCCTCGGTAGTCGAGTATAGACTAACCCGATGTTGCACAGACATTATGTGGCATCATCAGTGTCAGAAACAGTAGTTCATAACAGGGTATAATGTGCAGAAGAGGGTCGATAGATATTGGCTGGTTTGAAAGCAAGATCAGATGATTGTAGGAAAAAATAAACCAGTGGTGATAGAGAAGAGTTGACATGGGAGGAGTCCGTGAAGAGGGATCTGAAGGACTGGAGTATCACCAGAGAACTAGCCATGGACAGGGGTGCGTGGAAGCGTGCTATCCATGTGCCAGAACCATGAGTTGGTTGCGAGATCTTATCGGTTTCACCTCTAGCCTACCCCGACTTGTTTGGGGCTAAAGGCTGTGGTGGTGATGGTGGTGGTGATAGAGAAGACTCTTTATGAGGAAAAGGTCAAAAGGACAATTATATTTCCTTGCATTCTACTAAATTACAAAGCATGCCCATGGACAGACTGAACTAGCCACTTAAGACTCAAACTTTATCATGACAATACATTTTAACCCAAATTCTTATGATAACATACTACCCAAACCAAAATACTAGCAATAACATTGCAAAGGTACAGGCAAGATCCAGAGCATATTGAAACCGTGTTATTGATTAAGTCGGACAAACTAATACCCCAAGTGGCTGACGAATTGTTGAACAACTCTATGCAGAGCCATGAACTCATGAAAGCATCAGACATTCATATGTGATTTTTAACACATTAGCCATTGATTCCAGAAAAGTGAAAATACAATCAAAGCATACAGAAATATGCCCACACTAAGAAAACAACCTGGGTCAGTGCCCAATGAATAGGAGTGAAATTTGGACATCAGTGGAACAGGTTAAAGGGTATGTTTGGTTGTAGCCAACATGTGCCTTACCAATTTTTCGGCCATGGCCAGAACTTTGGACTTGGTTTGGATGGTTGCGAACTTTTTGGCATGCCAATAGCTCCTTACCCACTCTAGTAATTTTTTTAGCCAAGGTTGGCCAACTCTTGGGCGCACAAAACCTTGATCAAAATTGTCTAGCCAAATGTTTGGTGGGGAACACACCCCAGGTATTTAACATGTGATTTCCTAACCTAGGGAACTATTAAGCAGCACAAAGCAAAGTTTATGTGCAGGTTGAATATGAAGTGATTGATCATGCACAAGATTGAATCGATAGGGGTGATACATCGTTAAATTCCAAATACAATTGATGGATTGGCGCAAGTCAAAATAGCTAAAAAGTAGATAGAGACAGTTCTTCAAAATGGCTTTAACTCACCATCTCCACTTCGCACTGCACATCCGTTAAGCATTATTCAAAATGTGTGCCAAGAAGAGTGTAGCTGTTGCAATGTTATCACTTCCTGCCCCTGCTTTAATGCAGTAAGAGACCGAGTGGGCATGTCATCTAATACGGTGGTCCAGTATCATGAACAATTTCATAGATGTGCTCACTTTGTTTGTGCATGTGGTGGCCTGGACATATGTTGTGCAGTCAGAGGGTGCACTCCTGTGAATACTCTTCTGTGTACACTACAATTCTTTTGTTATTGAAAGTTTATGATTGCTACATCTAACAAAGATCAATCCCTCTAAAGGTTAAGATCTTCCCACGGAAGTTATTTCGAGGCAATTTGCCCTCTAGTGATCAGATCCGGAAGGGGAATGGGCCAAGTTCCGGGAATTGCGTATTGGTGCCCGATGACCAAGTTTATGTGGAGCTGCGCGAGGGAACTCCTGATGTGCAACTGGAACCATTCTTGTTTTGGTGATTTCTTCGATTTAAGTGGGGACACCTTAGGTCAATATGACGTAGGATCAATTAGACATGATTCGCAGCAGAGTTGGGCTCTGTCGAATATTAGAAACAAGTTGACCATCAAGTGGGTGATTCCTGTTAGAGGAGCAACTTACCCCTATTGCATACCACATGGGGCAAATGTATAGTAAGATAGACAAAAAAACTGTTAAATCAAGCAGGGGGGTGGGGGGTAACCGAGAAGGCAGCACATCACAAGAAGATAATGCATCATGGGAAGATACAAGAGAAGATGGGTCATCGAAAGAAGACGGCACATCAAGAGAATGAAGCATTGTGCAAGAAATCATAGCCCAAGAAACTGGCAGCAAAGAAACACGGCGGCAATAAAATGGACATAGATCGACGACGATGCAAAAGGAGGCCATAACAATCCTATTGAAGACAACAAGGACCAGAAAGACCACAAAAGTTGTATTAGAAATGGACTAGGACCAGAAAAGAAGGCAGACATATAAAGGTTTGGTGGCCTACTGGCCTCGCATGGCATGAGAAACACGAAAGAGCAACGAATTTGGTGGACACAGCGGAAAATATAGAACTATGAAGCGCATACTAGACAAGGCAACGGGCTAGAGAGACTGGCAATGGTGGCAGCAGAAGAAAAAATCAAGCCAGCCAAGCTCCCAAATGGCATGAGTCACAGCGGCGAGGGCCAGAAGGCAGAGTACGAGTTGGAGGCCCGGCCTAGCAACGGCCCGATTCGTCCAATAGTTATATGTTAGAAAAAACTCAGTCTGATCTCACCACCGGGTCGAGGTCGTGATCCGATTTGAGCAAGGAAAACAGAGAAGACAACAGGGTATGAACTAAAATGGAGCTGTGGAAACAATCCAGATGTGACGAGACGAAAAAGAAGAATTTGATCAAGATTGATTTGGACGAGTTGCACGTCCAGAGAAAAAAAACTAAACCAGGGCTCATGATACCATGTTAGAGGAGCAACTTATCTCTATTGCATGGCACTAGGATGCCATTGGCGAAGAAAGCAGAGCACCATTGGGAGCACCGATGGCAGCAATCAGAGCTCTTCACTCTATAATTAGGGCGGCTAAGGGTCAATCCTAGCTCGTGCCGAGTGCTAAGTTGTCGCCGTATCAGACATTTGATATTTCTTTTATTGTTTGATTTGTTTTGGGCTGTAATTGTTATACTGATGAACTCAGTGCGGTGTTTGTATGGTTGGGTGCCGGCTGTTTAGGGCTTTATATAAGCCTTTCGTGTAAAAACATCTAAGATTGTGCTTAGATCCTTTGAGAGACTTGAGAGCACCGAGGATTTTAGGTGCAATCAGCGGCTCAGCGCACCACACCTTTAGTTCAACATTCAAAAAGTTAAGGAAAACATCTATTTTTTTTCCTACATGCATCTACCATGAAATGAAAAATCAGATCCAGATTCAATCCTCTCACTACGAAACAATAAAAGAAAAAAATTGACTAAGCATAGTACTCCCTCCTTATGATTATCTATGGCGCGTAAACTTTTGGCAGAAAAAATAGCATGCAGATGGTCGTTGCTGAACCGCACAGTTATAGACGATATCCTGTAACAAACATGGTTGTCCGATCCATGAAAATAGCAAACAGGGTGGCTCTAGAGGAGAAATTGCGCGGGAAGAGCTAGGCAAGGTGGGCTCTGTCTAACCGCAACATAGAGTTCCCAATCTGGCTGTACGGGAGAGAATACCGTGTGTTGGGAGCCAGAAGGTAGAGTTCCAAATCTGCCTTACATTTTCGGCTTTTTTTAGAGAAGTTTATGTGCCTAAGATTTTGGGAAGGGGGGAGTACTAGATAGCACCAGAACATTGTTTCATTTCAGATTTGGAAATATTCACTGCTGAATTTGTCCCTTTTGGTCTTTGATGTGTGGGTAAAATTTTGACCTGAAATTGTATGGCATGTTTACATGCATGTCGTCTGAATGTTGTCAAGTCATTTCAGAGGTTTGCATACCATTATATGGTAAACTATAGAACTTGGTGCACAAGTCCACATAAGCGCCTTAGTGCATACAACCCACTGCCTGACTTGGATCCTCAAACAATTAAAGTGAAATATGGAAATGTGTATCTTGGAGCCATGTAGCAAATTTCCAACTGCTTATTTCAATACACTGATTACGAGTCGAGGGACTAGTCGAGACTAGTCGAGACTAGTCGACAGACTAGTCTACGAGTCACAACTTGAGTGCCGACTACAAATCTCGTGTAGACTACTTGGTTGAGTCTGAGCAGTCGACAGACTAGTCGTAGACTAGTCGAGCTATTTGAGTCGAGCGACTCAAAATTTTGAGGGGAGAAGTCACCTAGCCCGGCCGGAGCTCATGCTCGGGCGGCGGCCATGGCCGTGACACGTAGGCGTGCGCGGCCCTGGGACGAGAGAGAAGAGAGATAGAGGAGAGGAGAGGAGGAGGCATGGCTGTGGTTGGCGGCAGCGGCCGGGGCCGGCGGAAGGCGGCTGTAGGCACGGGTCGCGCGTGCGCGTGCTCCTGTGCATGATGGTGCTGGCGGCGGCACTGGGATCGATCGGGAGCTAGGGTTCCAGTGACTGGGAGGCTAAGTAGGCTGGCTACTTGGGCCCAAATGGGCCAGCTGGGGGGTGCTGCGTGGCACTGGGCTGGGCCTGGCGAGCATCGCCTAGCACTTCGTTTTATTGCATATTGTACTGTTAGTACATACTACATACACCTACTAGGTATTAATATTTGAGTACTACAGTACCATGTCGACTAGTCCAGCACTAGTATAGACTAGTCACGATTAGTCTACGAGTCTCAACCTCGGAACGACTCATCGACTCGTCGACTCGTAAACCTTGTTTCAATATTGTTTGCTATACATGTCTTGACCTTGGATCAGTATATTACTGTAAACTTGTAACATAATATGGCAAAGACAATCACGAGCACTAAATACAGCTGGTGATAGTAATTGCTCGGTGGAGATTAAACCACTATCTGCCATTTAAGCCTACAATATTGTTCATTTGATGATTTTTCTGGCCATTGACATTCAGATGGACACAGAAAGATAACATACAGGACAACGTCCAAATATAAGTACATAGAGATGAATGTCTTGAAAGCAGAAGGGGCAGAGGATGCACCTGTCTTGGTTTGGCAATAAGATTTACTGGCTCTTCCACATCACTAGCCGCATCCCCTTCATCAACATGATCATTGCCCAGGTCATCATCGTCCCAATGTCTGGATGGCATAAAGTCATCGCTGTTGCCCCTTGAATCATCTATAAGGAGGTCAAAGGCACCGTGGACCATTGTACCAGATAAATGATGTCAGAAAAAATAACAAAATCACATCAACAGAAATATAGGCAAATAGTACTCATGAAGGCATAACCTAGTATGAGCTGCAGGCTTCGTTCCGCATTGCGGCGGATTCTGCTAAGTGGGATCATCTAGCCAGATTTTATCAAAATTATCATTTTCTTGACAATTTTTTTTTACTTTTGAGGCTATTTTTCTGCAGCAGATTATAAAATAATTTCCTGGAAACAGCCTCTTCCAGAAATGCAGGGAAAGGCTGCGTACAAAAGACAAAGTGGTCGGACGCTTCCCCGGACCCTGCGCAAGCGGAAGATATGTGCACCGGGCTACCATTTTTTTTAGATTACAAAAATCAACTGTAAAACTCCGCCTATGTTGTCTCAACATAGCCGGTCCCAAGCCTGGGAAAAGGAGGAGGGTTGTGATAGGCTTGGCGAGCCAACGTAAAAACTCAGCCACTCTTATGGAGATGAAACCCAAAAGAGCTGCAGGAGGATGGGGGTATTGATGAAGATGTGAACCATCGAATCAAAGCCGGATGGATGAAGTGGCGCCAAGCTTCTGGCATTCTCTGTGACAAGAGAGTGCCACAAAAGCTAAAAGGCAAGTTCTACAGGACGGCGGTTCGACCCGCAATGTTGTATGGCGCTGAGTGTTGGCTGACTAAAAGGCGACATGTTCAACAGTTAGGTGTGGCGGAGATGCGTATGTTGAGATGGATGTGTGGCCACACGAGGAAGGATCGAGTCCGGAATGATGATATACAAGATAGAGTTGGGGTAGCACCGATTGAAGAGAAGCTTGTCCAACATCGTCTGAGATGGTTTGGGCATATTCAGCGCAGGCCTCCAGAAGCTTCAGTGCATAGCGGACGGCTAAAGCGTGCGGAGAATGTCAAGAGAGGGCGGGGTAGACCGAATTTGACATGGGAGGAGTCCGTTAAGAGAGACCTGAAGGATTGGAGTATCACCAAAGAGCTAGCTATGGACAGGGGTGCGTGGAAGCTTGCTATCCATGTGCCCGAGCCATGAGTTGGTTGCGAGATCTTATGGGTTTCACCTCTAGCCTACCCCAACTTGTTTGGGACTAAAGGCTTTGTTGTTGTTGTTGCTGTACAAAAATCAACTGTAAGCTGAGACATACTGCTAAGGGAATGCTACCTAACGTCAATGTTCATAACAGATTAAATCTTTCCCGGATTGTGTAAATAGAGCAATAAAGTCTTCAATCAAAACCAGCAAGTCCAGAAAGAAGTACAATAATGCAATATGATACACGAGGAACAACAATTTTAACTTGTAAAGACACATATAGTATAAATAGAAAGAAAAAAAGTAAACCTATTGTTTTCAAGCTTCAATTTTTGCAGGTCCAGAAAGAAGCACAATAAAGTCTTAAGCGAAAATCTTCAATTCAAATACAGAATGCGAGAATGTAACAAAACTTACCAAGTGGTTTTCTTCTTCTCCGAGCCAGACACTGCAAAAAAAGGCGCACAGTTATTACACCCGATCCTAGGCCCGTATCAAGAATAATTTTCATGAAAGTAAGCATTACCAAAATATCTGGAAGAAGAAATAATTTAACAAGGCTTTCGGGTTGGTAATGACAATCCTCTGGAAGTTTATTGTTGCAGCTACCCTTATTTGCAGGCAGCAACAATGATTTTGGGTTCTTGGGAGGTGCAAAAACATTTGCCTTCTCATGTTCCAATGCTTTGGTGAAATCAATATCAGGCTCCTCTTTGCCTTTCTTCTTCTTTGCCTTTTTTGCTACTTCCAAATCACCAGAAGAAGCTTGGGCAGGCTCCAGATCTAGACAATGGTAAACTCAGTATTAAATAAGCTAATTTGAAATGGAATCATAATAGGACTAGCCAGGGTTTACCTCTAACTTTTCGATATTTCCAATGCTCGGGTCCAGCCCAAGCATTTGTTTTGGAAGAGAATCCCGCGCCGAGTGACAACAAATCTGCAATTTTCTCGAGCCTTTCATCTACATCAGGACCGTCTGGACCCTGGAAAGTGTACTCATAGTCATCGGTTCCCTGTATACCAATACACGTCAAGACAACAAATTTGTAGAATCAGGTTTGGAACTTTGAACCTGTCACAAACTATAACTGTTCTTTTGTACTACCTTGGATGTGGGTATTGTTCTAATAGAAGAGAAATAGCAATACTCAGTTGTAGGCAGCAGATTATAACAACAAAAGAAATGCTTGAGGTACAAGATACAAAATGTAAATCAATAATTCTACCCTATGACTAATTGACTTTTCCTCATATGCCTTCAAATACTCCCTCGTTTCAAAAGATATCGTTTGGGAGTTGGACACAAGAGTTAAGAGTGTGAGTGAGATGTCCATGTTACCCTTCAGTTATTTTCATGCCCATATCTTTTTTATCACCAAGGAATTAAATTGCCTCTTTTTCCTCCTAAAAGCAAGGCACAGAAGCACAAGAAGTCAAGAAGGATTAATTAACTCTTTTCTTGATGCCATTGATGAAGCGATAAACTGGAACACCGTCACTAAAGTTGCGTTGGAAGTTTAGAAAGACCAGTATTTTGAGGAAAGTTCGAGAGGCTAAGAGGATTTCTATTGTGGAATGGAGGGAGTGCATGGATAAGTACATAATGCTCAAGTAGACAACAGATATTTCCCTAACCAGGTAGTAACTATTTTTCTGAAGGACCATGTCTCAATTTTGTCTAGTTTACAAGTACCTTTTCATAGTTTGTTGAGTTGAAATTCATTGGGTTGCAGTTTTCATCATACGCACTGTCCTGATCATCACAACCACCAAAATCCCAAGTTCCACAATCAGGTGGCATGCTGTCATCATTACTGTCAACCACCTGATCTTCCATCACCAGCATTTGCCCGGAAGATGCATCATGTGATGGCCTTTTATTCTCTTCATCAAACTGAGCCATGATATCCCTCAAGGTAGGAGAGATGTCATTGGATAGAGGCATGTGAACTATCATTTGCTCAATTTGTTCTGTCAAAGAGTAGTAGCGACTCACTGAAATCCCATTGGAAGCAACATGTAAAGAGCACACCATTAAAATGATCAACGTCCAGTACGGGACAGGTTGATGGAAAATGAGCTCGCCAATGAGCTGACGGGGGACGCTCTGGATGACTATGAGGTTGGCAACGAGGGGCAGGCTATAGCAGAGTACTTGAGCTTGCTGGGTTCTGCTGCTGCTAGCTCTAGTTTTGATCAAACTGAATAACTTTTAGCTAAATTCTTATGTCGACGGTGCATGTACCAAAAAAGAACTAATAGCATGATAAAAAGCACAAGATGTGGAAACTTCCAATTCAGTGTCACTCCCACTCTTTGGAACACTACTGGAAGCTAGTTTCAGAATAACAGAAGTTCAAAAGAGAGGACGAAAAATAAGTTCAGACTCACCTAATAAAAAGGACATATATAAATCGAGCTGCTCACTTGGATATTATCGCTGAGATCTAGCTTGCCACTACTGTTACTACCCCATAAGACAATAATACTGCACCAAAAATCTTTCCACTATTGTTACTACCCCATAAGACAATAATACTGCACCAAATAAATTGTGAACTCATATCCTCAATCAGCACAGATCACTCCATTAGAGCTTGAGTTTTTGTTCGTTTCTTTTACTTGAAAAGGTTCAAATTTAAAAGAGTTCAGACTTAAAATTGTTCAAATGGAAAATTGTTCAAACTGAAATTTGCGCATTTAGTTTTTGTTCGTTTCTTTTACTTGAAAAGGTTCAAATTTAAAAGAGTTCAGACTTAAAATTGTTCAAATTGAAAATTGTTCAAACTGAAATTTGTTCAAATTTTTCAATTTTTAAATTGAAAACTATGATCATTTTTTAAATACTCTCGTTTATCAATGTTGCCTTTTGGGACATGTTACTCTAAAGGCTGTCACTGAGAAGCAGCAGGCAGGCGAGAATCGCAATGTCATCTTCGCCCGCACCCAGGCCCTGCTCGATGACTTTGTTGTTGGCCAGAGGAATCGTTTGCTTGTTTAGCTTTCCATAACCTCTCTTGTAGATCAACTCTCGGACACTCTTCAACCTTTGCTTGCTGGGTAGCGTCTTTGGTGTTGTGGCCTCGTGGGGACGAGGCATCAACGTCCCGGTCGGAGAGGAGGAGTGCACGGTGGAAGGATGAGATGCTACCGTCAATCGCTAGGTGCTGGCTGGCGCACGTCTCCATGAACCCATCGCTGGGTAGCGTCTTTGGTGTTGTGGCCTCGTGGGGACGAGGCATCGGCCCCTGTGTGCATGTTATCTCCAATGCGGCCTTGACCACACGCGCCTGCTAGCACCGAGCCAGAGGAATCCTTTGCTTTTTTAGCTTTCCATAACCTCTCTGCCCGCATTCTCAACCCAGAATAACCTACTTCAAGAAGCTTGCGGCTATTGACTTCGAGAAGAAGGAGAAGGCTGTCACCGAGAAGAAGCAGGCAGGCGAGAATCGCAATGTCATCTTCGCCCGCACCCAGGCCCTGCTCGATGACTTTGTTGTTGGCCAGAGGAATCGTTTGCTTGTTTAGCTTTCCATAACCTCTCTTGTAGATCAACTCTCGGACAATCTTCAACCTTTGCTTGCTGGGTAGCGTCTTTGGTGTTGTGGCCTCGTGGGGACGAGGCATCAATGTCCCGGTCGGAGAGGAGGAGTGCACGGTGGAAGGATGAGATGCTACCGTCAATCGCTAGGTGCTAGCAGGCGCACATCTCCATGAACCCATCGCTGGGTAGCGTCTTTGGTGTTGTGGCCTCGTGGGGATGAGGCATCGGCCCCTGTGTGCATGTTATCTCCAATGCGGCCTTGACCACACGCGCCTGCTAGCACCGGGCCAGAGGAATCCTTTGCTTTTTTAGCTTTCCATAACCTCTCTGCCCGCATTCTCAACCCAGAATAACCTACTTCAAGAAGCCTGCGGCTATTGACTTCGAGAAGAAGGAGAAGGCTGTCACCGAGAAGAAGCAGGCAGGCGAGAATCGCAATGTCATCTTCGCCCACACCCAGGCCCTGCTCGATGACTTTGTTGTTGGCCAGAGGAATCGTTTGCTTGTTTAGCTTTCCATAACCTCTCTTGTAGATCAACTCTCGAACAATCTTCAACCTTTGCTTGCTGGGTAGCATCTTTGGTGTTGTGGCCTCGTGGGGACGAGGCATCAACGTCCCGGTCGGAGAGGAGTGCACGGTGGAAGGATGAGATGCTACCGTCAATCGCTAGGTGCTGGCAGGCGCACGTCTTCATGAACCCATCGCTGGGTAGCGTCTTCGGTGTTGTGGCCTCGTGGGGACGAGGCATCGGCCCCTGTGTGCATGTTATCTCCAATGCGGCCTTGACCACACGCGCCTGCTAGCACCGAGCCAGAGGAATCCTTTGCTTTTTTAGCTTTCCATAACCTCTCTGCCCGCATTCTCAACCCAGAATAACCTACTTCAAGAAGCCTGCGGCTATTGACTTCGAGAAGAAGGAGAAGGTTGTCACCGAGAAGAAGCAGGCAGGCGAGAATCGCAATGTCATCTTCGCCCGCACCCAGGCCCTGCTCGATGACTTTGTTGTTGGCCAGAGGAATCGTTTGCTTGTTTAGCTTTCCATAACCTCTCTTGTAGATCAACTCTCGGACAATCTTCAACCTTTGCTTGCTGGGTAGCGTCTTTGGTGTTGTGGCCTCGTGGGGACGAGGCATCAACGTCCCGGTCGGAGAGGA
The DNA here is from genome assembly GCF_018294505.1 of Triticum aestivum. Taxonomy (NCBI): domain Eukaryota; kingdom Viridiplantae; phylum Streptophyta; class Magnoliopsida; order Poales; family Poaceae; genus Triticum; species Triticum aestivum. The sequence continues at coordinate 264,460,777 of NC_057802.1, forward strand.
GGAGTGCACGGTGGAAGGATGAGATGCTACCGTCAATCGCTAGGTGCTGGCAGGCGCACGTCTCCATGAACTCATCGCTGGGAGCGTCTTTGGTGTTGTGGCCTCGTGGGGACGAGGCATCGGCCCCTGTGTGCATGTTATCTCCAATGCGGCCTTGACCACACGCGCCTGCTAGCACCGGGCCAGAGGAATCCTTTGATTTTTTAGCTTTCCATAACCTCTCTGCCCGCATTCTCAACCCAGAATAACCTACTTCAAGAAGCCTGCGGCTATTGACTTCGAGAAGAAGGAGAAGGCTGTCACCGAGAAGAAGCAGGCAGGCAAGAATCGCAATGTCATCTTCGCCCGCACCCAGGCCCTGCTCGATGACTTTGTTGTTGGCCAGAGCCTCTTGGCTTCCTAGAAAGGTCAGACGCCATGCCAATCAAAAAAAAGGCATGCGTTGTTTGATTGGCATGGCGTCTGACCTTTCTACTACAAATCTAAGAGTGAGACGCCCCAAGCCTCCTGATCTCTAGCGATGCTCTAATTCAGTCTGTGATTTGTCTGTTTTTTTAGATCAAAAGCAAATAATTGCCCAGCTTTATAGGGGTGGCCGGGCTGCCCTCGAGGTCGCTTGCCTCCACTCCGTCCCTGTCAAAAAAAGTGGTGCCAGCCGGATCCCACGAGCATGAAGTACGACATTAGGAAAGGAGTACGACCGGAAGAGGAACGGACAAGAGCATTGCCAGATGTTGATGTGGACGTCGCTCTTCTGCCCTTCCGCGTCGGCCTCCACTGCGCACAATGGAGACCTGCATGCGCGTCCCGCTACATGGCTTCTTCTACGAGGCGCTCACCCACTTCGGCATGGGCGGCGACGGAAGCATGGGACGCAGGCGTGGGCGAGGAATGCTAGTAGTATGTGACGCTCACCGGAGAACAACAAGACAAGCCGCTTACTGTTGGACGAGCTCTCTCCACCAAGCGTCACATACGATTGGCACAGCGAGACCAGGACTGCATGTATCTACCAAGACCCATAGTGTGACGACGAAATGACAACCGCAACAATTTTTCACTACTTATGTTTTCAATGAATTGAGACTGCCTAGCACGACATGCAATGGTCAGTTTGTTGCATGCATCGATATCATTTCTTGTGATGAGCTGGTGCTGGACGAAGACTTGCCATCGCCGGAGTTAGAACAGGAGACGACCCGTTCTTCGTCATGGTGGAGTGGGTGAAACTGGGCCGCGCCCCTGGGGTGGCCGGGCCGAGCCAGTCGGCGGGGGAGATGGTGGAGTAAGTCCCAGGGGTCCGGGTAGTCGTATCGTCTACGGGTGGGCACGAACGGGTCATCCGTCGGACCCTTGCGCTCGGCGGTTCAGACGTGTCGGGTCGTCCTGTGGCGGACCTGGCCGGGTGGGCCGGTGGCGATGTCCACCGTCCTGGCGGAGTGGGAGAAACAGGGCCGCGCCCCTGGGGTGGCCGGGCTGAGCCAGTCGGCAGGGGAGCGGACCGTCGTGCCGGCGAGCAAGACCGAGCTCAAGGTGCAGCCTTCGCCCAAACCGTAGAGCAGCAACTCGAGTTGGCCCGTTCTTCGAGTGTGGGGTGGTCGGGCCGAGCCAGTCGGCGGGCGAGCGGACCATCGTGCCGGCGAGCAAGACCCCCGGGGTGGCCGGGCCGGGCCGATCGGCGGGGGAGTGTTGTATCGTCGGCGTAACGGACCCCTAGTGTGACGACGAAATGACAACCGCAACAATTTTTCACTACTTATGTTTTCAATGAATTGAGACTGCCTAGCACGACATGCAATGGTCAGTTTGTTGCATGCATCGATATCATTTCTTGTGATGAGCTGGTGCTGGACGAAGACTCGCCATCGCCGGAGTTAGAACAGGAGCCGACCTGTTCTTCGTCATGGTGGAGTGGGTGAAACTGGGCCGCGCCCCTGGGGTGGCCAGGCCGAGCCACCAAAACAACAGTAATGCTCTTTTGTCCACGAGCAATACCGTCATCTCCCTGACCAAACGAGCGGTGATGCTCGCGTTGTAAACCAGCAATACCATCCAGTCGGGCCGCAAAGACAATGCAATGCCGATGCGTGTCCTCGTCCTAGTATCATAAGGCCGACACGTGTCCTTGTGCTGGACCATATAGGCCGCTGGACCGAGGCCCAGGAGTAGTTGATGGCTTGGCCTGGCCCAACAGATCCGAGTTTGCAAATAATATTTTTTTTAAGTCTTTGCGATTTTTAAATGTTTGTGCATTTAGAAGATCTTCGCGGTTTTTAAAAAAATGTTCGCATATTAAAAGAAGTCTTCGGAAATTTGAAAACGGAAATAGAAGATGTTCATGATTTTTTAAATATATCGTCTATTAAAAATTATTCATGAATTGAACAAAATTTCGTCAAGTCGGAAAATATTCAACAATTGAAAAATACCATAAAAATTCAAAAGTTGTTCGTGAATTACAAAATGTTAAAACATTCGTCAGTTTCAAAAAAAATTCTACCACTTCTGCATCTACACAGCAGAGCGACAAACTGATATTACCTTAGCAAATGAAAGATCAATCACCTCAGCCTTCTCAGGATCAGATAAGATGCATTTGTCTGGCGCTTCAAACGAATCAAAAAGCACACAACAACTGCCATATACTCCAAGATTATACAATAAGAGCCCCTTTGCTCCACCTTCATCAAACTGAGCAGTGGTCTGATGGTATAGAGGATCCACCGTAAAGGCAGCTATAATTGCAAATAAAATGACCTTGTAGTTTCAGCCCCATTATAGAATTAATAAATTCCACAGAAGCACAATGAGAAAAGGCTTGAAACATACCATCAAACTTCTTCACATTAAGAGCCTCAAACGAGGGCTCCAGCGTCGAAGCAGGTGAAATCTGCATAGCCGAAACAGCATTGGCAAGATAAAGAACAAGTGAAGTGCAGGTAGTGAAAAATCGTATTAAAGAAATGTACCCTCCTATCAACATCCTTTTTGTTGACGCCTTCTTCTTGTGCAGGCTCTGCATCGCCACCTTCTCCCAAATCTTGTTACAATTTCCAAATCAAAACACTGTAATGTAGTTGTGCAGCTTATATTTTTCTATGGTTATTAAACTTGCAACTATGAACACAAAGCTAAGTTTATGACAATAGTAAACAGATAGGGAATTCACAACAATAGTCATATAACAATATAAAACAAAAAAGATGTACCAAACCAAACCTACGTCATTCTCAGAAGGTCGATGCCTCATGCAAAGTGCACACTCGTGTAAACCAGCGTAACATGGTAATGTAGCACTGAGTGGTTTCCCAAAGAAATGGTAATATTACACTGTAATTATTACCTTAACAAAAAGGTGCTAAGGTCGTCCTGATATGGTGATATTTTTAAATTAAAAACCTAAAAGATGTTCTTATTTTCCTTTGCATCAGTTTAGAAACTGATCTTATCAGTAAACCACAAACGGACATCATGTATGACAGCTTACTTCAGAGTTTAGCTTGCAAAGTTGGTTTCCAGCATTATAAGAGTATTTGCAATTTATACCAAGCCGCTTAAACAAGACAAATAAATTCAAATTGGTGCACAATTAGAAGATACTCCTCCGTTCCAAAATAGATGACCCAACTTTGTACTAGCTTTGTATACATACCAGCCTCTTAAACGAGACAAATAAATTCAAATTGGTGCACAATTAGAAGATACTAACAACGCAAGTGGATACATACCAGCCTCTTCCCCCCTTCCTGCGCGGTTGATCCCGCCGAGCACCTTGTACGCCTCAGAGTGCACCGAATCCACACGCAGAGAATAGATCTTGACGCCAGCCTCTAGCGTGCAGCTAGCCTGGTCGCAAAACCATAATGTTTCCTCAATCTTATTATTTTATAAGAAAAAGAAACACAAAGCTGTTCCCAAATTGAAAATAAGAAAGGAAACGGAAGATCATATCACGCGCACTTTCTGGAAGTTGGTCTCGTCGTCCTCCTCCTCCCCAGCATGGATGATCTTGCTGAGGTGGTCGATGAGCCCCAGCTCCCACGTATTCTTCTGGTTGATTTTCTGCCAAATTTCCACAGATAGAGAAGAAAAAAAACAAGCTTAGTAAGATCCAGGAGCGATGTAGGGTTTTGACGGTGGGTGAGGCACGTCCGTTCTCCGAGGCGAGTTTGATGCAGTTATGGAATAGGTCCATGACCTCGTCCCGGTTGAGGAGGTTGGGATGCGGGGTCTTGGGCGCGAGAGATGCGGCAAGGGAGCGTCGACGGACGGAGGCCGCGCGGGCCATGGCGCGAGCGCGAGCGCGCTCGAGCTGGTCGTCGTTGGAGCCGAGCGGGAACGCAGGCGGCGGCGACTGCAGCAGCAGCCTCGAGCCGACCCATCCCATGGGCGGGAGGCGGAGTCGGCGCCTGCGGGGGGGCGGCAGCGGAGGCGTCCTCGGCGGGCGGCATCTCGTGGGGAAGGACGGCGGCGAGGGAAAGGGGATCGGGTTCGGGGGATTTGCGGGGGTTGGAGCATCTCCACCCGCGCCCCCAACAGGCCCTCCCTAGGCGTTTTTGCCGCGCCGGTGCCAAAAAAAACGGCTCAGTCGCCCTCCAAAAGCCCGTTTTTCGCCGGCTCGGGTCGAATCTGGTGCCGGCGGATCCAGGCAGAACCCGGCGCCCTGGGCGCCTGGGGCGCCGGCACAAGCAAAAAGGCGCGCGTGGGTCCGCCCTGTCGGCGAGTCGAGCGCCTCTTCCCGCCGTTTCTTCCCGCTTTTCCCCCAGTTCCCTCCCATTTCTCCTTTCCTCCCGTCATTCTCTCTCCCGCTCGCCTCCCAGCCGGCCGCCATGGCACCGAAGAAGTACGTCGTCCCCCGCGCCGCGGCAACCGCGACCGCCTCCGTCGCCCAGCCGAAGCAGAGGAAGCCGAGGGCGCCGCCGTCCAAGCCGCCGGGCATGACAAACGCCGATTGGAGGGTAGAAGTACAGCGACGGGAGGCCGCCATCGCCGACCGGCGGAATAGGGCCCTCGCCAAGAAGGCCCGTGACCACGGCAACCACGCGCCGTACGCGCCCTGGGGCACGCGCGGGGATGATGAATCCCCCCGGCAACCACGCGCCATACGCGCCCTGGGGCCAGCAAGGTGTCGGGTCTCCGACGCCGCAGCCATGGGGATCGCCGGGCTACGCCGACGGGGACGTGCACGGTGGGTTCAACCCAAATGTCACGTTCCCCCATGGACACCCGGCCCAGCGCACGCCCTCGCCCGCCTTCACCGGCGTGCAGTACCCTCCATACAACTACTCGCCGCCCGCGTACGCGTCCTCCCCGACGCCCCCTCTCCGCCGTTGCGCACTGCCCTTCTCGCACCTCGGCGACGCCGACGAGACCGAGACCGACATGGACGACATCATCGTGGAAGGATCGGCCGCAGCCGCCGCGTCTCCCGGGTTCACCGCGGATGAGGCGGTGGATCTCAGCGGCAGCATGGACGGCGAGCTCGGCTACGTCTACGGCGACGAGGAGCAGGAGGACGAGGAGGAGGACGAGGACGAGGAGGAGCCGGCGAGGAGGCGCAAGAAGAAGAAGCGGACGGCCAGGTCAGCCGAGCCGCGCATCAAGTGGGCGTCCAAGGAGAAGGAATGCCTCGCCGAGGCATGGAAAATCATCTGCCTCGACCCAACCACCGGCGCGAACTAGAGCATCGACACGTACTAGGAGCGCATCAAGGCCGAGTTCGACGAGCGCAAGCTCGTCGACCCCTACTTCAAAGGCGTCCACATGCAGCGCGGATCGAAGGCGATGGCGAACCATTGGGGGCGCATCCAGGGGGCGTGCAACAAATGGCATGGTGTCGTCGAGGAGGTGGCCGCTCGCCCGGAGAGCGGCGCCAGCATTGAGGATCAGGTATGCCACGCCGGTCTCCCGTCTCTCTTCGCCGTGTGCGCCCGCCAACTGTTTGTTCGTCCCCGCGCAGTTGCTGTGCATGTTCGGCCTGTATAGGCAGAGCAACAACGACGCCGAGTTCAAGTACCTCCACGTTTACAAGCGCATTGACAAGTGCGACAAGTGGGCGAAAGTCCAGCGCACCCTCGAGAAGGCCAAGGAGACATACAAGCCGGACGCGCCGGCTCCGGGCGCGTCAGAAGGGCGGCCGGACGGCAACAAAGGTGCCAAGAAGGGGAAACACGCCGACGCGGCCACCGCTCGCATGCAGGAATCCATCCAGCACTGCCTCGCCGACGCACAGGCCCGGGCCGTCCTTCGTGAAGAGAAGACCACCTAGGCGGTCAAGGCGTGGTACAGGGCGCATGTCGGCCTCATCCTGGACCAGCTTCCCTCGACAACGCCGCCCACGCCCACGCCCACGACGACGCCGTCCACGCCCACGCGCACGCCAACGCCGCCAACAAGCCCGACCGATGATGCCGCCGAGACTGCCCGCGGCGCAGAAGCCACGCCGCCAAGCACAGAGACCCCGTCAAGCCCGCGCACGCTGACTCCGCCGACGCCGGAGGCCGACCTCGCCGTCTGATGCGCGTTTCTGTTCTGATTTTTGTACGCCGAACTTTTCATCGATCGCCGATCACCGCTTGATCGTCGGATTGTGGCGTTTATTTTTGGGCGCGGGATGAACTACGTTTGAATTTGCCAAGGCTGGGGGCGCCTGGGGCCGTGGCTGGGAGCTAGGCCGCCCCCAGGGGCCGAACTAGCGCCGGCTCGCCCCCAGGGCGCAGTTTTTCGGCGCCCTAGGGGGCCGAACGGCTGGAGATGCTCTTACTCCACACCGCTTGGGGTGTTTTGGAGGAGCCTGGTGCCGTTTCAGGCTCCATAGCCATCCCTCCGGGGGGATTTTCAAATTTTCGGGAGCCGCTAGAAGCGGCAACCGGTGACTCGTGAATCCAACGGGCAGTTTTTTTTCTCTCCGATCCAGTGGAGTACTTTTTTTTCCTCGGTACTACGTGCCCATGCGTTTACCATGGTAGGCCAAAATTTTCAACCCAATAAGAGCGTTAAAATTCAACATACTAGGACAATGCCCGTAAGTCGCAACAGTAACACATATATTCTCCCAATTCTCAACTTTTCTCTCATGAATAAGTCCTTAGTCATTTTATATCATCAACAAGCCTTTTTTTTCTCCTACTTATTCAGTTCAACCTACTCTGCCTTTTCCTCTGAAATAAGAATAGGGAGGATGTTCTTTAGACTTCTTCTTCTTGTGCATTTGTTCCGGGACGTTTGATCACGGATAATGTCTTGTAGCATACGAGTGTGTACATGCAATACGTACCAGGAGGAGGAAGAAGAAGAGTCTGTGCGCAGCAAAGTTGGATATGATGAAGGCATTGAAGGAAATTGCCCTAGAGGCAATAATAAACTTATTATTTATTTCCTTATATCATGATAAATGTTTATTATTCATGCTAGAATGGTATTAACCGGAAACATGATACTTGTGTGAATACATAGACAAACAGAGTGTCACTAGTATGCCTCTACTTGACTAGCTCGTTGATCAAAGATAGTTATGTTTCCTAGGCATAGACATGAGTTGTCATTTGATTAACGGGATCACATCATTAGGAGAATGATGTGATTGACTTGACCCATTTCGTTAGCTTAGCACTTGATCGTTTAGTATCCTGCTATTGCTTTCTTCATGACTTATACATGTTCCTATGACTATGAGATTATGCAACTCCCGTTTACCGGAGGAACACTTTGTATGCTACCAAAAGTCACAACGTAACTGGGTGATTATAAAGGTGCTCTACAGGTGTCTCCAAAGGTACTTGTTGGGTTGGCGTATTTCGAGATTAGGATTTGTCACTCCGATTGTCGGAGAGGTATCTCTGGGGCCACTTAGTAATGCACATCACTATAAGCCTTGCAGGCATTGTAACTAATGAGTTAGTCGAGGGATGATGTATTACGGAACGAGTAAAGAGACTTGCCGGTAACGAGATTGAACTAGGTATTGAGATACCGACGATCGAATCTCGGGCAAGTAACATACCGATGACAAAGGGAACAACGTATGTTGTTATGCGGTTTGACCGATGAAGATCTTCGTAGAATATGTAGGAGCCAATATGAGCATCCAGGTTCCGCTATTGGTTATTGACCGGAGACGTGTCTCGGTCATGTCTACATAGTTCTCGAACCCGTAGGGACCGCACACTTAAAGTTAAATGACGATCGGTATTATGAGTTTTGTGTTTTGATGTACCGAAGGTAGTTCGGAGTCCCAGATATGATCACGGACATGACGACGAGTCTCGAAATGGTCGAGACATAAAGATCGATATATTGGACGACTATGTTCGGACACCGGAATGGTTTCGGGGAGTTTTGGACCGGAGTACCGGGGGGTTACCACAACCCCCCGAGGAGTTTAATGGGCCAAGATGGGCCTTAGTGGAGAAGAGGAGGGGCGGCTAGGGCTGGCCGCGCGCCCGCTCCCCCTCTAGTCCGAATTGGACAAGGAGGGGGGCGGCGCCCCCTTTCCTTCCCCCTCTCTCCTTCCCTTCCTTTCCCCCTCCTACTCCAACTAGGAAAAGAGGGAGTCCTACTCCCGGTGGGAGTAGGACTCCTCCCTGGCGCGCCCTCCTCCTGGCCGCCGGCCTCCTCCCCTGATCCTTTACCTACGGGGGCAGGGGGCACCTCTAGACACACAAGTTGGTCTGTTGATCTATTCCAGCCGTGTGCGGTGCCCCCCTCCACCATATTCCACCTCGGTCATATCGTAGCGATGCTTAGGCGAAGCCCTGCGTCGTAGCAACATCATCACCGTCACCACGCCGTCGTGCTGACGGAACTCTCCCGTGAAGCTCTGCTGGATCGGAGTTCGCGGGACGTCATCGAGCTGAACGTGTGCTGAACTCGGAGGTGGCGTACGTTCGGTACTTGGATCGGTCGAATCGTGAAGACGTACGACTACATCAACCGCGTTGTGCTAACGCTTCCGCTTTCGGTCTATGAGGGTACGTGGACAATACTCTCCCCTCTCGTTGCTATGCATCACCATGATCCTGTGTGTGCGTAGGAATTTTTTTGAAATTACTACGTTCCCCAACAGTGGTATCAGAGCCTGGTTTTATGCGTAGATGTTATATGCACGAGTAGAACACAAGTGAGTTGTGGGCGATACAAGCCATACTGCTTATCAGCATGTCACACTTTGGTTCGGCAGTATTGTTGGATGAAGCGGCCCGGACCGACATTACGCGTACGCTTACGCGAGACTGGCTCTACCGACGTGCTTTGCACACAGGTGGCTGGCGGGTGCCAGTTTCTCCAACTTTAGTTGAACCGAGTGTGGCTACGCCCGGTCCTTGAGAAGGTTAAAATAGCACTAACTTGACGAACTATCGTTGTGGTTTTGATGCGTAGGTAAGAACGGTTCTTGCTCAGCCCATAGCAGCCACGTAAAACTTGCAACAACAAAGTAGAGGAGGTCTAACTTGTTTTTGCAGGGCATGTTGTGATGTGATATGGTCAAGACATGATGCTATATTTTATTGTATGAGATGATCATGTTTTGTAACCGAGTTATCGGCAACTGGCAGGAGCCATATGGTTGTCGCTTTATTGTATGCAATGCAATTGTCCTGTAATGCTTTACTTTATCACTAAGCGGTAGCGATAGTCGTAGAAGCATAAGTTGGCGAGACGACAACGATGCTACGATGGAGATCAAGGTGTCGCGCCGGTGACGATGGTGATCATGACGGTGCTTCGGAGATGGAGATCACAAGCACAAGATGATGATGGCCATATCATATCACTTATATTGATTGCATGTGATGTTTATCTTTTATGCATCTTATCTTGCTTTGATTGACGGTAGCATTATAAGATGATCTCTCACTAAAATTTCAAGATAAAAGTGTTCACCCTGAGTATGCACCGTTGCGAAAGTTCTTCGTGCTGAGACACCACGTGATGATCGGGCGTGATAAGCTCTACATTCAAATACGGGTGCAAAACAGTTGCACACGCAGAATACTCAGGTTAAACTTGACGAGCCTGGCATATGCAGATATGGCCTCGGAACACTAAGACCGAAAGGAGAATAGCTCTGTCAGTGAACATATACTCAGAATGTCTGGGTATAACAACCACTTGATTCAACTGGGAGTTAATCTTCCGGATGATAGTGTCATTGACAGAATTCTTCAATCACTGCCACCAAGCTACAAGAGCTTCGTGATGAACTATAATATGCAAGGGATGGATAAGACAATTCCCGAGCTCTTCGCAATGCTAAAGGCTGCGGAGGTAGAAATCAAGAAGGAGCATCAAGTGTTGATGGTCAACAAGACCACCAGTTTCAAGAAAAAGGGCAAAGGGAAGAAGAAGGGGAACTTCAAGAAGAACAGCAAACAAGTTGCTGCTCAAGAGAAGAAACCCAAGTCTGGACCTAAGCCTGAGACTGAGTGCTTCTACTACAAGCAGACTGGTCACTGGAAGCGGAACTGCCCCAAGTATTTGGCGGATAAGAAGGATGGCAAGGTGAACAAAGGTATATGTGATATACATGTTATTGATGTGTACCTTACTAATGCTCGCAGTAGTAGCTGCGTATTTGATACTGGTTCTGTTGCTAATATTTGCAACTCGAAACAGGAGCTACGGATTAAGTGAAGATTGGCTAAGGACGAGGTGACGATGCGCGTGGGAAATGGTTCCAAAGTCGATGTGATCGCGGTCGGCACGCTACCTCTACATCTACCTTCGGAATTAGTTTTAGACCTAAATAATTGTTATTTGGTGCCAGCGTTGAGCATGAACATTATATGTGGATCTTGTTTGATGCGAGACGGTTATTCATTTAAATCAGAGAATAATTGTTGTTCTATTTATATGAGTAATATCTTTTATGGTCATGCACCCTTGAAGAGTGGTCTATTTTGGTTGAATCTCGATAGTAGTGATACACATATTCGTAATATTGAAGCCAAAAGATGCAGAGTTGATAACGATAGTGCAACTTATTTGTGGCACTGCCGTTTAGGTCATATTGGTGTAAAGCGCATGAAGAAACTCCATAATGATGGACTTTTGGAATCACTTGATTATGAATCACTTGGTACTTGCGAACCATGCCTCATGGGCAAGATGACTAAAACGCCGTTCTCCGAAAAAATGGAGCGAGCAACACATTTGTTGGAGATCATACATACTGATGTATGTGGTCCAATGAATGTTGAGGCTCGCGGCGGGTATCGTTATTTTCTCACCTTCACAGATGATTTGAGTAGATATGGTTATATCTACTTAATGAAACATTTGAAAAGTTCAAAGAATTTCAGACTGAAGTGGAAAATCATCGTAACAAGAAAATAAAGTTTCTACGATCTGATCGTGGAGGACAATATTTGAGTTACGAGTTTGGTCTACATTTGAAACAATGCGGAATAGTTTCGCAACTCACGCCACCCGGAACACCACAACGTAATGGTATGTCCGAACGTCGTAATCGTACTTTACTAGATATGGTGTGATCTATGATGTCTCTTACAGATTTACCGCTATCATTTTGGGGTTATGCTTTAGAGACGGCTGCATTCAAGTTAAATAGGGCACCATCAAAATCCGTTGAGACGACACCTTATGAACTGTGGTTTGGCAAGAAACCAAAGTTGTCGTTTCTTAAAGTTTGGGGCTGTGATGCTTATGTGAAAAAGCTTCAACCTGATAAGCTCAAACCCAAATCGGAGAAATGTGTCTTCATAGGATACCCAAAGGAAACTATTGGGTACACCTTCTATCATAGATCTAAAGGCAAGACTTTTGTTGCTAAATTTGGATCCTTTTTAGAGAAGGAGTTTCTCTCGAAAGAAGTGAGTGGGAGGAAAGTAGAACTTGATGAGGTAACTGTACCTGCTCCCTTATTAGAAAGTAGTTCATCACAAAAACCGGTTCCTGTGACACCTACACCAATTAGTGAGGAAGCTAATGATATTGATCACGAAACTTCAGATCAAGTTACTACTGAACCTCGTAGGTCAACCAGAGTAAGATCCGCACCAGAGTGGTACGGTAATCCTGTTCTGGAGGTCATGTTACTAGACCATGACGAACCTACGAACTATGAGGAAGCGATGATGAGCCCAGATTCCACAAAATGGCTTGAGGCCATGAAATCTGAGATGGGATCCATGTATGAGAACAAAGTGTGGACTTTGGTTGACTTGCCCGATGATAGGCAAGCCATTGAGAATAAATGGATCTTCAAGAAGAAGACTGACGCTGACGGTAATGTTACTGTCTGATACGTCTCCGTCGTATCTATAATTTTTTATTGTTCCATGCCAATATTATTCAACTTTCATACACTTTTGGCAACTTTTTATACTATTTTTGGGACTAGCATATTGATCCAGTGCTCAGTGCCAGTTCCTGTTTGTTGCATGTTTTATGTTTCGCAGAAAACCCATATCAAACAAAGTCCAAACGGGGTAAAAACGGACGGAGAATATTTTTGGAATATTTGGAGAATATGGGAAGAAGAATCAACGCGAGACGGTGCCCGAGAGGGGCACGAGGCAGGGGGCACGCCCGCCCCCCTCGTGGGCCACCCGTAAGGCGGTTGCTGCTCTTCTTCGGCCGCAAGGAAGCTAATTTTCAGAATAAAAAAATCTCGGCGAAGGTTTCAATCCAATCGGAGTTACGGATCTCCATATATATACGAAACGGTGAAAGGGCAGAAGAGGAGAGCGCAGAAACAGAGAGAGACAGAGAGACAGATCCAATCTCGGAGGGGCTCTCGCCCTCCCACGCCATGGAGACCATGGACTATAGGGGAAACCCTTCTCCCATCTAGGGAGAAGGTCAAGGAAGAAGAAGAAGGAGGGGGGCTCTCTCCGCCTCGCTTCCGGTGGTGCCGGAACGCCGCCGAGGGCCATCATCATCACCACGATCTTCACCAACACCTACGCCATCTTCACCAACATCTCCATCACCTTCCCCCCTCTATCTACAGCGGTCCACTCTCCCGCAACCCGCTGTACCCTCTACTTGAACATGGTGCTTTATGCTTCATATTTTTATCCAATGACGTGTTGCCATCCTATGATGTCTGAGTAGATTTTCGTTGTCCTATCGGTGGTTGATGAATTGCTATGATTGATTTAATTTGCTTGTGGTTATGTTGCAGTCCTTTGGTGCCCATCATATGAGCGCGCGCATGGATCACACCATAGGGTTAGTTGTATGTTGATAGGACTATGTATTGGAGGGTAAGAGTGACAGAAGCTTCAACCTAGCATAGAAATTGATGCATATGGGATTGAAGGGGGACCAATATATCCTAATGCTATGGTTGGGTTTTACCTTAATGAACGTTAATAGTTGCGGATGCTTGCTAATAGTTTTAATTATAAGTGCATAGAATTCCAAGTCAGGGATGACATGCTAGCAGTGGCCTCTCCCACATAAAACTTGCTATCGGTCTAGTAAAGTAGTCAATTGCTTAGGGACAATTTTGCAACTCCTACCACAACTTTTCCACACTCGCTATATTTAATTTATTGTGTCTTTATCTAAACAACCCCTAGTTTTTATTTACGTGTTCTTTATATTCTTGCAAACCTATCCGAAAACACCTACAAAGTACTTCTAGTTTTATACTTGTTCTAGGTAAAGCGAACGTCAAGCGTGCGTAGAGTTGTATCGGTGGTCGATAGAACTTGAGGGAATATTTGTTCTACCTTTAGCTCCTCGTTGGGTTCGACACTCCTACTTATCGAAAGAGGCCACAATTGATCCCCTATACTTGTGGGTTATCACTATCTATAAAGCTCGACTTGTTGCAAAAGGTTTTCGACAAGTTCAAGGGATTGACCACGATGAGACTTTCTCACCCGTAGCGATGCTTAAGTCTGTCCGAATCATGTTAGCAATTGCCGCATTTTATGATTATGAAATTTGGCAAATGGATGTCAAAACTGCATTCCTGAATGGATTTCTGGAAGAAGAGTTGTATATGATGGAACCAGAAGGTTTTGTCCATCCAAAGGGAGCTAACAAACTGTGCAAGCTCCAGCGATCCATTTATGGACTGGTGCAAGCCTCTCGGAGTTGGAATAAATGTTTTGATAGTGTGATAAAAGCATATGGTTTTATACAGACTTTTGGAGAAGCCTGTATTTACAAGAAAGTGAGTGGGAGCTCTGTAGCATTTCTGATATTATATGTAGATGACATATTGTTGATTGGAAATGATATAGAATTTCTGGATAGCATAAAATGATACTTGAATGAAAGACCTCGGTGAAGCTGCTTACATATTAGGCATCAAGATCTATATAGATAGATCAAGACGTTTGATAGGACTTTCACAAAGCACATACCTTGACAAAGTTTTGAAGAAGTTCAAAATGGATCGAGCAAAGAAAGGGTTCTTGCCTGTGTTACAAGGTGTGAAGTTGAGTCAGACTCAATGCCCGACCACTGCAGAAGATAGAGAGAAAATGAAAGATGTTCCCTATGCCTCAGCCATTGGCTCTATCATATATGCAATGCTGTGTGCCAGACCTGATGTGTGCCTTGCTATAAGTTTAGCAGGGAGGTACCAAAGTAATCCAGGAGTGGATCACTGGACAACGGTCAAGAACATCCTGAAATACCTGAAAAGGACTAAGGATATGTTTCTCGTTTATGGAGGTGACAAAGAGCTAGTCATAAAAGGTTACGTCGATGCAAGCTTTGACACTGATCCAGACGATTCTAAATCGTAAACCGGATACATGTTTACATTGAACGGTGGAGCTGTCAGTTGGTGCAGTTCTAAACAAAGCGTTGTGGCGGGATCTACGTGTGAAGCGGAGTACATAGCTGCTTCGGAAGCAGCAAATGAAGGAGTCTGGATGAAGGAGTTCATATCCGATCTAGGTGTCATACCTAGTGCATCGGGTCCAATGAAAATCTTTTGTGACAATACTGGTGCAATTGCCTTGGCAAAGGAATCCAGATTTCACAAGAGAACCAAGCACACCAAGAGACGCTTCAACTCCATCCGGGATCAAGTCCAGGTGGGAGACATAGAAATTTGCAAGATACATACGGATCTGAATGTTGCAGACCCGTTGACTAAGCCTCTTCCACGAGCAAAACATGATCAACACCAAGGCTCCATGGGTGTTAGAATCATTACTGTGTAATCTAGATTATTGACTCTAGTGCAAGTGGGAGACTGAAGGAAATATTCCCTGGAGGCAATAATAAAGTTATTATTCATTTCCTTATATCATGATAAATGTTTATTATTCATGCTAGAATGGTATTAACCGGAAACATGATACTTTTGTGAATACATAGACAAACAGAGTGTCACTAGTATGCCTCTACTTGACTAGCTCGTTGATCGAAGATGGTTATGTTTCCTAGCCATAGACCCGAGTTGTCGTTTGATTAACGGGATCACATCATTAGGAGAATGATGTGATTGACTTGACCCATTCCGTTAGCTTAGCACTTGATCATTTAGTATTCTGCTATTGCTTTCTTCATGACTTATACATGTTCCTATGACTATGAGATTATGCAACTCCCGTTTACCGGAGGAACACTTTGTGTGCTACCAAACGTCACAACGTAACTGGGTGATTATAAAGGTGCTCTACAGGTGTCTCCAAAGTTACTTGTTGGGTTGGCGTATTTCAAGATTAGGATTTGTCACTCCGATTGTCGGAGAGGTATCTCTGGGCCCACTCAGTAATGCACATCACTATAAGCCTTGCAAGCATTGTAACTAATGAGTTAGTTGAGGGATGATGTATTACGGAACGAGTAAAGAGACTTGCCGGTACAAGATTGAACTAGGTATTGAGATACCGACGATCGAATCTCGGGCAAGTAACATACCGATTACAAAGGGAACAACGTATGTTGTTATGCGGTTTGACCGATAAAGATCTTCGTAGAATATGTAGGAGCCAATATGAGCATCGAGGTTCCGCTATTGGTTATTGACCGGAGACGTGTCTCGGTCATGTCTACATAGTTCTCAAACTCGTAGGGACCGCACGCTTAAAGTTACATGAAGATCGGTATTATGAGTTTTGTGTTTTGATGTACCGAAGGTAGTTCGGAGTCCCAGATATGATCACGGACATGACGAGGAGTCTCGAAATGGTCGAGACATAAAGATCGATATATTGGACGACTATGTTCGGACACCGGAATGGTTTCGGGGAGTTTCGGACATATACCGGAGTACCGGGGGGTTACCGGAACCCCCCGGGGAGTTTAATGGGCCAAGATGGGCCTTAGTGGAGAAGAGGAGGGGCGGCTAGGGCTGGCCGCGTCCTTCCCTTCCTTTCCCCCTCCTACTCCAACTAGGAAAAGAGGGAGTCCTACTCCCGGTGGGAGTAGGACTCCTCCCTGGCGCGCCCTCCTCCTGGCCGCCGGCCTCCTCCCCCTGATCCTTTATATACGGGGCAGGGGGGCACCTCTAGACACACAAGTTGATCTGTTGATCTATTCCAGCCGTGTGCGGTGCCCCCCTCCACCATATTCCACCTCGGTCATATCGTAGCGGTGCTTAGGCGAAGCCCTGCGTCGGTAGCAACATCATCACCGTCACCATGCCGTCGTGCTGACGGAACTCTCCCGTGAAGCTCTGTTGGATTGGAGTTTGCGGGACGTCATCGAGCTGAACGTGTGCTGAAATCGGAGGTGCCGTACGTTCGGTACTTGGATCGGTCGGATCGTGAAGACGTACGACTACATCAACCGCGTTGTGCTAACGCTTCCGCTTTCGGTCTATGAGGGTACGTGGACAATACTCTCCCCTCTCGTTGCTATGCATCACCATGATCCTGTGTGTGTGTAGGATTTTTTTTGAAATTACTACGTTCCCCAACAGGCATATGACAGGGTGGAGTGGATTTTCCTAGAACAGGTGATGGTTCGGTTTGGTTTTGCCCCTCCCCCCCGAATGGGTCTCTATGATCTTGCGATGTGTTACGTCGGCAAGGTTTTCTGTTAATCTTAATGTGGGTTCTTCGAGAAGTTTTTCACCTTCACGTGGTCTCAGACAAGGCGATTCCTTGTCACCTTATCCTTTTTTATTTTGTGTGGAGGGCTTTTTGCCACTATTAAAGAAAGCACAACAACACAAGCAAATTAAAGGAGTCAAGTTTGGGAGCATTGGCCCCCATGTTACTCATCTTCTGTTTGCAGACGACAACATTGTTTTCCTTGAGGGTTCAAGGGGAAATATGGAGACTCTCAAGCAGATACTTTTCAAATATGAGACAGAAAGTTTCAGGACAAAAAGTAAACTTGCAGAAGTCATCTATATTTTTTGGGAAGGGGAGTCAGAGCGAGATGCAAGAGCAAGTGAAGCAGGCGGTTGGTATTCAGTCCGAGGCTCTTAGTGAGCGTTATTTGGGGCTTCCAACACTGGTTGGAAGATCCAAGGATGGCACTTTCAAGCATGTTACTGAATGTTCCAAAGGTAAAGTTAGCGGGTGGAAGGGACAAGGGTTGTCGAAGGCAGCCAGAGAAGTGCTAGTAAAATCTGTCCTCCAGGCGACACCGACCTACACCATGAGTTGTTTTCACCTCTCTAAGGAGATGTGCCGGAACCTGACTTCGATCTCTTCGAAATTCTGGTGGGGTGCAATGAATGGTGAAAGGAAGGTTCATTAGATAGCATGGAAGAAGATGTGTGCTAGCAAGCGTGACGGTGGGATGGGGTTTCGGAACCCCGAAGCGTTCAACCAAGCCTTGTTGGCCAAGAAAGCATGGCGCATTTTACAAGTCCCTACTTCTGTGTGTGTGAGAGTGCTAAAAGCCCGGTACTTCATGAATGATACAATCATGTCTGCCACTTGTCCATCGTCGGGGACATACACTTTTCGGAGCATACTACACGGACATGATTTGCTCAGGGAAGGGTTGATCTGGAGAATTGGGGATGGAGCTCATATCAACATTTACCATGACCCCTGGATACCTCGAAGTGGATGCTCACAACCATTGGGCCAGATTTACATACAGGGAATTACTAAGGCCGTTGACCTTCTGAGTGATGATGGAACAAAATGGAATGAGGAAAAAGTGGAGGCCAAGTTCACCCCGACGGATGCTCTAGATATCAAGCAAATTGCAATTGGGGGCCCGGGAGCTCATGATTTCTTAGCTTGGAACTTTACAAAGAACGACATCTTTACGGTAAAATCTGCTTATCATTTGCGGATGTCTCTGAATAGAGCTAGAACCGGACAGCCTAAGGCATCTAGCTTTGTATCCAAACATAAAGGGGATATGGCTTTGTGGGAAACTAGTGCACCAGCTCAGGTCAAGATTCATATGTGGCGAATGGTACGAAATGGTCTTGCTGTGGGAGCGGAGCTCCACACATTCACGGCAGACAGATAACACTACCTTCGCTTCAACCTGGTGGGTCCCAACTGTCAGGGGGTAAGAAGGCACTTCCTTCCATGCGAAGATGCAGCTAGTGGGTCCTAGCTGTCAGGGGAAATGTTTTTTTCGCAAAATACAGAGGCCCTTCCGGTGGGTCCCCGCTGTCAGGTGGAGGAATCATTATTTTGTGCGTATAAGGAGGCACTTCCTTGCTGCGGCCGTGGACCCAGTTGTCAGCCTCTCCACGTATAGTCCTCTTCCGATGGAAGTCGTTCCTTGACCATGTTGACCACGCCGCGTCGAGCGCACTAAGGCGGTGGACGACGGCGAGGCCCCGGACGACAACGAGCCGGAGATGGGAAGGCGCGGCAGTGGAGTCGCAGACGGAGAGGTGTACGAGGGTTAACTGGTTCTGGTGCAGTGTGGTTCTGGAGTCGGCGGAGAATAACATGAGGCGTGGAGGGGTGGAGGGATGGCCCACCGGCGGTGTCAGATTTCGGGCTCCGCAAACCCTGGATAGATTCGAACTCTGGGGTGTGCGCGAAGAACGCAACCTCCCCAGTCTGCCTGCTCGCCAATCTCGCGTCCTAGCTCGATGAACATGAAAGAAATGGGACATGACAATTTACCCAGGTTCGGGCCACCTTGCGGTGTAAAACCCTACTCCTGCTTTGTGGTGGATTAGCCTCGAGGCGGGCTGAGGATGAACTAGTACAGTGGAACAATGACCCCAGGAGGTGTGTTCTTGAGCTGGTGGGAGAGAGCATGATCTGAGTGATCTGGATCCCGTCTGTCCCCTTCTACGGTGGTGGCTAGGCCCTATTTATAGTGGTCTTGGTCCTCTTCCCAAATGAAGGTGGGAAGGGATCCCAGAACGGCCAAATTCGAAGGGAGACAACTAGTACATCTTATCCTGACAAAAGTAGTCTCCGCCTGCAAAGCCTCTGGTCGTGACGCCGCGGTGGGCTCGGCGATGACCTCCATCCTGGCGGTCTTAGTCTTGTTGCATGGGAATGGAAACCTTTGACTGATTCCTCGGGACTCCACGCATGCGCTTGCCTCCTTAGCACCACAGAGGAAACTGCTGTCCTGCGCCCGCTTGGCCTTGGTCGTCATGGCTCACGTCACCCGAACCTCGCGAGGTGAGGCTTGCATAGAAATCTCTGCTCCTCAGGAGCTAGCCTGAGGAGGCTGCTCCTTCTGGAGGTCTTAGTGTCGTCCGCCTCGCGAGGGTCTTGAGTTATTGATGCTGAAGGTGGGCCGTACCAAGCCGTCAATGGAGCCACGTCATGGGCCGCAGGCAGGCAAGTCTGGGTACCCCCGTTCCCAAAACGCCAACAGTAGCCCCCGGCCCCAAGGCACTTATGCCACTATGCTATGTTTATTATTTTGATATTGTGCCGTGGTACCGATGTTCTGAGCATGTGCGTTGAGGGTAACTTAGCTCGATATGCTTGCGATAGTTTCCCACCTCGCGAGGGTGCGCCTTTCCAACAACATCTGGCGAAGTTCCCTTCCTGACGACTCAGGAGCCGTCGGGCCTCAGGAGGCATTGTACAGCTGCAGAGTTATTAGAAAGCTTGACCGGGCGTCCCATCCTTCCTCGCGCGAGCCCCCGGGTGTGGGTTGGTTGTGGCTAGCACACCGCGTCGCACTACCGGAGGCACGAACTTAAGAGGGTGCGCACGCCCATGAGCTCATCCGAGAGCGTCTCATGAGGATTAAGGAAGCCGGAGCTCTGGGGCAACGAGGCTTCGGCGAGGTGTGTTTGCGGTGCGGGCGAGCCCAGGCGTACATACCCGTGCGCGGGACGCGCGAGGAGGAGCGACGGGCAACTGCCGCTCTTCCTGGGACAAGACTGGAGAGGCAAGCGAAGCAAGAGGAGAAAAAATTCCAACTCTGGCAAATGAAAAACCCGAAAACTCCAAATTTCATTTAAGAAGTTGCAAACCAGCTCAGAAAGCAAGTGGATTTAGGCCTTTTGTCGAGGATTACGTCATTTGTATCCACTATGGAACGTAGAGCGGTGAGCTCCTCAGCCGCAAGGGCCTCGGATAGTGCTTCGAGGGCCAGGGATGCGGTTTTGTTTTCGGCGCGGTGTGTTATGTCCGGATCACTGGTGATAGTGATAACTCCATTGGGCACGGGCATTTTGAGCTTCATGTACCCGTAATGAGGTATGGCTTGAAAGCATGTGAATGCATCTCGCCCCAAAGGCATGATATCCGCTGTTGAAAAGTGCCACCTGGAAGATTAACTCTTCGGACTTGTAGTTCTCAGGCATGCCGAATACCACATCAAGTTTTATTTTTCCCGAACATCGCGCTTCTCGACTGGGGATAATACCTCAAAAGGTTGTACTGCTCTGCTCGATGCGGCTCTTGTCCATTTGCATTTTGTCGAGCATGTCCTCATAGATGAGGTTCAATCCGCTGCCCCCGTCCATGAGCACTTTAGTGAACCGAAAGCCATGCACAATTGGGTTTAGAACTAAAGCGGCTGGTGCTCGGACTGATCGGGCCCATGGTTCCTCAGCAGCGTTGAAGGTTATCGCCATATCGTTCCAGGGGTTGATTGTGGCTACTTGGTTGACTTCGGCGAGGTCGAGGAGCACCCTTTTACGCTGATTATTTGAAGAAAAGGTTTCGAAGACCATAAATACATTGAGATCATTGTCCTCCGAGGAGTACTTCTCTGGGGTAGTGTTGGTGAGGATTGCCTCACCGCTCTTAGCCACCTGCCGGAGTATCCAACATGCCCGAAGGCTATGTGTTGGTTCAGAATTCGGTGTCGTGTGTATCTGACAGGGCTTGTCAAGCCATTCATCAAGGACGGTTCTATGTCCCGTTAGGGGCTTAATTTTCTTATCCGCGAAGTGATGATCCGGTGCCCCGTGAGAGTGCATCCTTTTTGCCCGACTGGTGTGTGGCTTAAAGGCCGGTGGTTCCCATCGAGCTGTCTGGGCTTTCCAGGCGTTTTCCATTGCACAATACTTCTGTACTATGTGTGCAAAATTTGCAAAGTGCAGTATGCAGCGTCGGTTGAGGGCATTGAGGATCCCCTCGTCCGTACAGTTGTGGCAAAAGATTGATACCGTATCGTCGTCGCAACAATCTTTAATCTTGTTTTTAACAAGTAGGAATCTAGCCCAAAAGTGATGGACTGTTTCCTGAGGTTGCTGCCGTATATACATTAAGTCGCATATATCCGGGGGACCGGAATTGCTTGGAGAGTATTGATTGTGGTGGGCGGGTGGGCTTAAATCCGAACCCTGACCCACTGTGGAATCCAGACTTTGAAAAATTTCTGAGGTCACTGGCCCAGGATCCGGAGTGTCCTAGGGATTTTTAGGCTCAACGCCTGATTCTATGTTCGGAGGACAGATGGTCTCTTCTCAAATATGGGTGTCTGGCTCGTAGGGCTCGGAGATCTGAACATAGTTTGTTTTTAGAATAGGAGGAGCAGTATCCTCAACTTGCTCTTCCACGACAGTCACCAGGTGGGTGACAGGTGGGGACCTGATTTCCCTCTGATCGGGTTTAAGCCCAATCAGATCATAGTCTGTTGCGACCCCTAGGGCGGCGATGCGATCTAGCAGTTTGTTTAAAGACGAGATACCTGTCGGATCCATCTTATCGACGCTTTGGGGGTTGATGTGGAGATGATTTTTGGCAATCTGGGGGACCGCCTTGGGCTTAACGGCCGGGCGGGCGCCCATGGTGAAACTGCTGATCTGGAGGATCTGCCCAGGAACTAGGGCCCTTCCAGAGGTGATTTTGTCGTTGACCACAAGGCGAGCCATCGATTCTTCTATCGACAACACGGAGGAACTCTCAATGAAAGCACCAATGTTGGTGTCAAACCCGCCCGATCTCGGGTAGGGAGTCCCGAACTGTGCGTGTGAGGATTGAAGGTAACAGTAGGCGGGGGACACGATGTTTACCCATGTTTGGGCCCTCTTAATGGAGGTAATACCCTACCTCCTGCTTGATTGACTTTGATGAGTATAGGGGTTACAAGAGTTGATCTACCTCGAGATCGTGATGGCTAAACCCTAGATGCCTAGCCTGTATGATTGTAATCGCCTCTACGGACTAAACCCTCCGGTTTGTATAGACACCAGAGAGGGCCAGGGTTGTACAAAGTCGGTTTACAGAGAAAGGAAACTATACGACTAGCCGCCAAGCTTGCTATCCACGCCAAGGAGAGCCCCATCCGGACATGGGGAAAGGCCTTCTATCTTGTCCCTTCACGGCCCATTAGTCCGGCCCACGTCACATAGCCCGACCATCCGAGGACCCCTTAATCCAGGACTCCCTCAGTAGCCCCCAAACTTGTCTTCAATGATGATGTAGTATCCGGTTTTATGTCTTCGGCTTTGCAAGGCGGGTTCTCCATTGTACTTCGGATTGATGATAGTTCGGCTGCTCATTAAATACCATTTCTTCACTGCCGTCGCCTCGGCTTCCACGTGTCAAATGAATGTGAACAGTCTTGGTGTTTTTACCAATAACCCCTCGACCAGGCGGGAAAGGCGCCTATATAAAGAGATTGGGTCTCAGAGACCATTCCCCACCACGCGGAAATCCTTAGAGCTTGCCATAGGAAATCACCCAAACATGGCCAGCGCTCCTAGCTCCTCCTCGCGCCCCAACGGCCCTCAAAAAGGCGACTGGGAAAGTTGTTCGGTATCCCATGCCCATCTGAGCAAACTTCAGACGGAGGGGTACCTTCCTCCCGCGGATCTAGTCTCCGTTCGGGCTGGATTAACTTCCATCGACGGCAAAGCCTTGGCAGAGAATTTCCCCAATCCTTCTAAAGAGGAGCGAGTGTGTTTTGTTTCCTTCCTCTTGAGAGGCGTAGGATTTCCTATTCATCCTTTCCTCAGAGGTCTACTGGAGTATTACGGCCTTCAACTGCACAATCTGACGCTGGGCTCCATCCTGCATATCGTGGGCTTCATTGCTCTTTGCGAGCTGTTCCTGGGCTGCGAGGCCCATTTCGAGCTATGGCAGAAGTTTTTCTGCCTCGTCCCCCGCTCCCAAAAGGGATCTATATTCGAGGTGGGCGGCGCCGAAGTATGGCGCATAGCCGGGACTGGATATCTGTCCGGCACTCCGAAGAAGGCATCCAAAGAGTGGCCCTCGGAGTGGTTTTATATTGAAGACGTCATTCTTCCAGACCCAATCCGGCGTGGTCTTCCCGAATTCTCCAGCGCCCCCTTAAAGAAGCGCGCCAGCTGGCGTTCCCAAAGCCTCGAAGAAGATAGTGCGGAGGTTTCGAGACTAGCAAGCAAGATCAGAGTACTTGCCAACTCCGGGCTGTCTATAATTGAGGTAATGGCAATTTCCATAACCCAATGCATTCAGCCGCTCCAATCTAGAGGTCTCCCCATGTGGAATTACAATGGGGAGGACGATGCGTCCCGTTGTCTACACAAAGGTCCACACAATTTTGCCGCCCTGGCCGCTATCTTAGTCGATCTGTACAAAGGGGAGAAGGAAGACTTCGCTCGTTTAACATGTCGGGAAGGCTTTTCCATGTACAACCCCATCCCATGGGTGAGTTTTTCAATTATTGGCTTTACTCAACCTTTCTCCAGAGTCTATGCTAGTTGAATTTAATCCGGCTGCTTTTTGACACGAATGGAGAAAGATCGTCGAGGGGATCTACAGCCCCGCTCCGCAGCCGGAGGACCATATTCGGGACCTAGATCCCGGATATGAAGAAGATTCGGACATATTTATAGAGCTTAAGGAGGGAGTTTTTTATCATGCGAGCTATGACGACACGGAAGTAGCCATTACAGCCGATTACCCCGGCCTTCTCCCTTCCTCCCATGTAAGTACCCAGGAGACGTCTCCTCCAAAAGAGTTTTCCCATTGCGCCTCACCCACCATGATGTCTCATGATCCGAAGGGGCGACGCTCGTGTCGCCGAGCTGTATCAAAGGTGTCTTCTAAGAAGGCGACACCTGCACGGGGCGAGTCTTTGAAAAGAAAGGCCAACTGTGATACTACCGAGCCCTTGCCATCACAGAAGAGGTATAGTTTCTAACACACACCCGGTGGACAGATCGAATCATGACGTTTTTTGTTGGGCCGTCTTGCGGGAGGAGCATACGCCAGACTATATCCGGGGACCTCGCCAGCCGTGCATCGACAAATCCGACCCCGGACCCTGCCATAAGGACTAGGGTCGATATGGGTAAAATGTCGGATTGTCATCTCCAAGAGGATTCGGATAATGTATCCGTCACCAATTCCGAAGTGGAGAGCGCGATGAATCATCGGCGGAGGAAAGAGGCCATGCGCGACCCAAGTTTCACCGAAGAGGCATTCAATGCCCTCAGCTCAGCGGATGCATACATCCGAGCTGCTCGGGATGGACTTGCCAGAGCCACTCACCAACTTTCAAAAGATATGCGGGTAAAAACTTAGTGCAGATTCAATAATCATATGCCAGTAGCCCCCGAGACTTGAAGCAGTTGACCCAACTGGTTTAAGGGTCGTTTAATGTCATTAGGTACTTACGGCGAAAAATAACACGCTGTCTCAGGAGCTTGAAGAATGTCGGACCAAGCTAGCTGTTGCCACCGCCGAACTGGAAAATTTGAAGAAATCCCAGAAGGCCTCGGATGGTAAGCACAATAGTGTCCGGAAAATACGATCCTGTCTTGACAAGGATTTTTGAATATTGATTGTTTTATTTATGGCAGCAGGATCGGCAAATCAGTTGGAGGAAAGGCTAAAGGCCGCTCAGGCGGACAAGCAACATGCCGAAGGGCAAGAAGCTGCTGGTCAACGTGTATTAACACGGACCATTAATGAGAAGAACAAACTACATGATGCCAACATCAAGCGAGCCGAGGAGCTAAAGGACGTAAGAGCCCAACTGTCGGATGCCTTGAAGGAGAATCGAAAGCTGAAAGGTGGCATATTTAGTATGTCCCTGAACCTAACTTTCATAAGATCCCCTGATGAAAAAAATATTACGAGATTTGTTCCTGTAGGTTTGTTAACTGGGCGGCTTGAAGGAGAAGTGTCCGGATTTCAAGGCGGCTTGCTGCAAGAGTTATCCAAAGTGCACGAGCAAGCTCGGAAAGCAATGAGGAATATGGCTAAGGCTTTATGGCCATCCGATTCTCCTCCAGGAATGATGGGGGAGCTCGCGGAGTTATTCAAGGGAGCTCGTCTTCATTTTGAGCTGTGGAAGGCATCAGCATGTCGAGAGAGTGCACGAGAGGCCTGGGCCATGGTGAAAACGCAGTATACCGGACTTGATCCGAACCATATGGCCCGGGTTGGACCTCGAGGACCAGACGGACAAGAAATTCCGGTTAGCTTGGTATACGACCAAGTAAAGATAGCCGCCAAATTTTCACAGCAGGACTGTAAACTAGACAGCCTAATAGATGGCATAGATAAAGAGTAGGCGTGTGATTTTATGTGACAATACACTTTATCAGCAAAACTTATCTCCGGCCGAATTGTAAAAGATTGTCATGGCAGACTTTCCGCTTTGACCTCCGAAACCCAAGGGTGGAGTGTTTCCGAATACTATACCTATGGGAAACACCAAGTATGTTCGGAAACCAGGCGGTCCGGTCATAATGCTTGAACAGACAAACTGTATTCGGGGAGTTATGTTATATTACTTTTTAATGTAAGAAACATCTTCCAGAAAGAATAGTTCCGTTAAGGGTTCCTCTCCCTGGGTCGGCATGCGTTTATGCATGAATAAGCCATGATGCGAAAGAATCACAGGAGTCTTTGTATTTTTGGTAGTTTATATTGCTACGAATGCAATTCATCTTTTGTCCGCCGACCAATTATTCCCTTAAGAACGCTAGCTTTCGGCTTCACCCGTCTGAGGTACATGTCCGGATGACCCGGTTGCAACAATCGCAGAGGTGCTCCCTTTATGCCCTAGCCGAACAAGCGGGAACGTAGGGCATAAGCACAGGAGCCAGGCAACCCAGCTTGGCAAAAACTTAAGTCATAGAGGTGCATATAATGGCGAAGACAGGACGTATATGAGCAAACAATACACATATATGTGGTGAGCCTTATGCTCGAGAAAATAAAGAGCTTCTATTTGAAGGAAGCCCCCAGTTATGGTGGCGTGTGTACATTTAAGGATGTATACCCCTCAAGTGTGCGGCTTGCCCGAACACACGCTAGAAGTCGTAAAAGAAATGAAAAGAAAAAGGGAAAAAGGAAAAAAAAAGAGAAAAAAAGGTAACGAACAATGTGTCCAGACTTAGGCGTAGAATCTTCGGAGTCTGGCAGCGTTCCATGGGTTCGGCTCTAAGCGATTGTTCAATGCATTGCGAAGGCGATAGGCTCCTCCAGTGAGAACTTCATCTATAATGAAGGGACCCTCCCATTTGGGCTTGAGCTTGTCCTTTTTCTTCTCTGGTAGGCGTAGAACGAGTTCACCAACATTATAAGTCTTGGCCTGCACTTCTCTGCTTTGGTATCTTTGAGCTTGTTGTTGGTAGAATGCGGAACGAGATTTTGCGACATCGTGCTCCTCCTCTAGGCCATCTAAGTTGTCCTGCCGATCGAGCTTGGCCTCTCTCTCTTCGTACATGCGCACTCGAGGTGAGTCATGAATAATATCGCAGGGCAAGACGGCCTCTGCGCCGTACACCATGAAGAATGGTGTGTATCCGGTCGTGCGATTGGGTGTGGTCCGC
This sequence comes from Triticum aestivum, assembly GCF_018294505.1. Lineage (NCBI taxonomy): Eukaryota > Viridiplantae > Streptophyta > Magnoliopsida > Poales > Poaceae > Triticum > Triticum aestivum. The sequence goes on from NC_057802.1 coordinate 264,487,841, forward strand.
AGCCCCCAGAGTACGGAGTCAAGCTCCTCGACCCAGTGTTTGTCCAACTCCTTTAGGGATCACACTAGTGTGGGCTTAATGCCGCTCATTATCAGGCCATTGGCCCGTTCGACTTGACCGTTTGTTTGAGGGTGATATACGAAGGCGTAATCTAGCTTGATGCCCATATTAGCACACCAAGTTTTTACCTCGTCCGCTGTAAAGTTAGAGCCGTTGTCTATGATGATGCTATGTGGGACACAATAACGGTGTACGGCACCAGTTTTGAAATCTATCACCGGTCCAGCTTCAGCCGTTTTAACTGGTTTGGCCTCTATACACTTAGTGAATTTATCTACCATAACCAGTAGGTATTTTTTCTTATGGCTTCCTCCTTTAAGGGGTCCGACCATGTCCAACCCCCAGACCATGAAAGGCCAAGTAATGGGGATTGTTCGTAGGGCAGTAGGTGGCATATGGCTTTGATTGGCGAAAAGCTGGCATCCAACACAGTGTTGGACGAGGTCCTGTGCATCTGCTTGGGCCGTGGGCCAGAAAAAACCAGTACGAAAGGCCTTACTTATAAGGGCCCGAGCTGCAGCGTGATGGCCGCCAAGACCAGCATGGATTTCGGCCAAGAGCTGCCGCCCCTCCTCTTCGGAGATACATCTTTGAAGGACTCCGGTAGTACTTTTCTTGTAGAGTTCTCCTTCATGAACCTTGTAGGCTTTCGAGCATCGAACGATGCAACGAACCTCATTCTGGTCCTCAGGGGCTCTCGCCTATTAAGGTAGGCCAGGAAGGGTTTGGTCCATGGAGCGATTACCACCATGATTACATGGGCAGAAGGCGTTGGTTCTATGCCCGAGCCCCCGATGATGTCTGAATCATGTTCGGCATCTCGGGGACATGATCGGCGCCGGACTGGTATTTCCGCTCTCGTCCTGCCATACCATGGATGGCTTAAAGAGCCTTTCCACGAAGGTGTTAGGCGGGACAGGGTCGCGTTTAGCGCCCATTCGAGCAAGGATGTCCGCTGCTTGGTTACTGTCTCGGGCCACATGATGAAACTCGAGCCCCTCGAACCGAGCTGATATTTTGAGCACGGCATTGCGGTAAGCTGCCATCTTTGGATCTTTTGCATCGAATTATCCATTTATTTGGGATATTGAAAGATTTGAATCCCCGCGCACCTCGAGGCATTGTATGCCCATAGAAACAGCCATCCGGAGACCATGCAGCAGTGCCTCATATTCGGCTGCATTATTGGAGTCCGTATACATGATTTGCAATATGTAACGGACTGTGTCCCCTGTAGGGGATGTTAGGATGACACCGGCCCCCAATCCGGCTAACATTTTAGAGCCGTCGAAGTACATCACCTAGTTGGAGTATGTGCCACACTCTTTAGGAGTTCGGCTTCTGTCCATTCGGCGACGAAGTCAGCCAACACCTGAGATTTAATGGCTTGGCATGGTTTGTATGTTATTTCAAATGGCAGGAGCTTGATGGCCCATTTTGCAATGCGGACGGTGGCGTCTCGATTGTTTATGATGTCAATGAGTGGTACCTCGGAGGCCACCGTGATCGAGCACTCTTGAAAGTAGTGTTGCAGCTTCCGAGATGCCATGAAAACCGCATATGCTATCTTTTGATAGTGCGGGTATCGGGATTTGCATGGTGTGAGAACCGCCGATACGTAGTATATGGGTTTTTGGAGTGGGAATTTATGTCCCTCTTCCTCTCGTTCGACGACGAGTACTGCGCTCACCACCTGGTGAGTTGCAGATATATACAGTAGCATAGGTTCGCCGATGTTAGATGCGGCAAGGATTGGGTTGTTTGCTAGCAGAGTTTTTATTTCTTCCAACTCGGCTGTTGCCACGTCCGTCCACTCAAAGTGGTCGGTACGTCGAAGCAGGCGATATAGCGGCAGCGCCTTCTCTCCCAATCTGGAGATAAAGTGGCTCAAGGCTGCCACACACCCAGCTAGTTTTTGGACCTATTTTAGGTCTGTTGGTATTGCCAACTGTGACAAGGCTCGGATTTTTGCTGGGTTTGCTTCAATTCCTCTATTGGAAACGATGAACCCGAACAGCTTTCCGGCCGGAACGCCAAAAACGCATTTTTCCGGATTGAGCCGTATGTCATATGTTCGAAGGTTGTCAAATGTAAGACATAAGTCGTCCACCAATGATTCGACATGTTTAGTTTTGATGACTACATCATCTACATATACCTCCACCGTCTTGCCAATTTGTTTTTCCAGGCATGTTTGAATCATGCGTTGGTAGGTGGCACAGGCATTTTTGAGTCCGAAAGGCATAGTGTTAAAGCAGAAAGGCCCGTATGGAGTGATAAATGCCGTTGCGGCCTGATCGGATTCCTTCATCTTAATCTGATGGTATCCGGAGTATGCGTCGAGGAAACACAGTGAACCGTGTCCTGCAGTTGCATCAATGATTTGGTCAATGCGGGGCAGTGGGAAGGGGTCCTTAGGGCAAGCTTTATTGAGGTCTTTAAAATCGACACAAAGGCGCCAGGATTTGTCTTTCTTTGGCACCATGACCAGGTTTGCTAGCCAATCCAGGTGTTTTATTTCTTGAATAAACCCGGCTTCAAGTAGTTTGGCTAGCTCCTCCCCCATAGCTTGTCGCTTGGGTTCGGAAAATCACCGTAGCATTTTCTTAACTGGCTTGAACCCCTTTATTATGTTGAGGCTATGTTCGGCCAGTCTGCGTGGGATTCCTGGCATATCCGAAGGGTGCCAGGCAAAAATGTCCCAATTCTCGCACAGGAATGCTCTTAGAGCGGCGTCAATCGTCGGATCTAGCTGTGCTCCAATGGCTGCTGTATTATTAGGATCCGTCGGGTGAACTTGGAATTTGACTATTTCATCTGCCGGTTTGAAAGAAGTGGATTTAGGCCTTTTGTCGAGGATTACGTCATCTCTATCCACTGTGGAACGCAGAGCGGTGAGCTCCTCGACAGCAAGGGCCTCAGATAGTGCTTCAAGGGCCAGGGATGCGGTTTTGTTTTCGGCGCGGAGTGCTATGTCCGGATCACTGGTGATAGTGATAACTCCGTTGGGCCCGGGCATTTTGAGCTTCATGTACGTGTAATGAGGTATGGCTTGAAAGCGTGTGAATGCATCTGGCCCCAACAGGGCATGATATCCGTTGTTGAAAGGTGCCACCTGGAAGATTAACTCTACGGACCTGTAGTTCTCAAGCGTGCCGAATACCACATCAAGTTTTATTTTTCCCGAACATCGCGCTTCTCGACTGGGGATAATACCTCAAAAGGTTGTACTGCTCTGCTCAATGCGGCTCTTGTCCATTTGCATTTTGTCGAGCGTGTCCTCATAGATGAGGTTCAATCCGCTGCCCCCGTCCATGAGCACTTTAGTGAGCCGAAAGCCATCCACAATTGGGTTTAGAACTTGGACTGATCGGGCTCGTGGTTCGTCAGCAGCGTTGAAGGTTATCGCCATGTTGTTCCAGGGGTTGATTGCAGCTACTTGGTTGACTTCGGCGAGGTCATGGAGCGCCCTTTTACGCCGATTATTTGAAGAAAAGGTCTCAAAGACTGTAAATACATTGAGATCGTTGTCCTCCGAGGAGTACTTCTCTGGTGTAGTGTTGGTGAGGATTGCCTCACCGCTCTTAGCTACCTGCCGGAGTATCCAACATGCCTAAAGGCCATGTGTTGGTTCGGAATTCGGCGTCGTGTGTATCTGACAGGGCTTGTCAAGCCATTCATCAAGGACGGTTCTATGTCCCGTTAGGGGCTTAATTTTCTTGTCTGTGAAGTGATGATCAGGTGCCCCGTGAGGGTGCATCCTTTTTGCCCGACCGGTGTGTGGCTTAAAGGCCGGTGGTTCCCACCAAGCTGTCTGGGCTTTCCAGGCGCTTTCCATTGTGCAATACTTCTGTACTATGTGTGCCAAATCTGCAAAGTGCAGTATGCGGCGTCAGTTGAGGGCATTGAGGATCCCCTCGTTCATACAGTTGCGGCAAAAGACTGATACCGTATCGTCGTCGCAACAATCTTTAATCATGTTTTTAACAAATAGGAATCTAGCCCAAAAGTGATGGACTGTTTGCTGAGGTTGCTGCCTTATATACAATAAGTTGCATATATCCGGGGGACCGGAATTGCTTGGAGAGTATTGATTGTGGTGGGCGGGTGGGCTCAAATTCGGACCCTGACCCACTGTGGAATCCGGACTTTGAACAAATTCTGAGGCCACTGGCCCAGGATCCGGAGTGTCCTGGGGATTTTTAGGCTCAACACCTGATTCTATGTTCGGAGGATAGATGGTCTCTTCTTGAAGATGGGTGTCCGGCTCGCAGGGCTCGGAGATCCGAACATAGTTTGTTATTAGAATAGGAGGAGCGGTATCCTCAACTTGCTCTTCCACGACAGTCACCAGGTGGGTGACAAGTGGGGACCTGATTTCCCTCTGATCGGGTTTAAGCCCAGTTAGATCATAGTCTGTTGCGACCCCCAGGGCGGCGATGTGATCTAGCAGTTCGATTTAAGACGAGATACCTACCGGATCCATCTTATCGATGCTTTGGGAGTTGATGCGGAGATGATTTTTGGCAATCTGGGGGACCGCTGTCGGTGTCAAAACCGGCGGATCTTGGGTAGGGGGTCCCGAACTATGCGTCTTAGGATGGATGGTAACAGGAGACAGGGACACAATGTTTACCCAGGTTCGGGCCCTCTCGATGGAGGTAATACCCTACCCGAGATCCGCCGGTTTTGACACCGACATTGGTGCTTTCATTGAGAGTTCCGCTGTGTCGTCGTCAGAAGGTTCGATGGCTCCATCTGTCAGCTACAACAACGCTGCCCTGGGGGAGATCTTTCTCCCCAGCCATATCCTTGTGTTCGGCGGCTTCGCACTGCGGGCCAACTCGCTTGGCCATCTAGAACAGATCGACAGCTACGCCCCAGGTCACCAGATTAGTTTTGGAAATCTGGATTATGTCGCTGATATCCGAGGAGACTTGATCTTCCAAGGGTTCGCGACCCCAACCTTCGCTCTGGCCTTAGATCTGGAGCACATCACCAGGTCCGAAGACGAGATTCCCGAGCCCGCCAGACTCTCTGAGGCTATTGAGCCTAGTACGGGAGAGTCGGAGGAAGCTGTGACACCGGTCATCATCACGAAACCGGACTCTTCTCCGAACACTGGCTCCGAACCCTCGGAGTCAGCAACATCTGAGCTCGGCCAAGGATTTTCTGTCACGCCCAATATGCGACCCTATCCGAGAGGAACTCGAAGGTCCCACCAAGGATAGACCCGCATATTGAAACGCTTTTGCAAGGTGGATATCATTACGTCAACATTACATAATAGATGGGGATACATACAAGGCATACAAATGCCACAAGAATACATAAATATCATACATGAGAGCAACATCCGACTACGGATGAAACACAAACAGAAACTCGAACGACATCTACCCTGCTAGCCCAGGCTGCTGACTAGGAACCTAACCCAAGATCGACGAAGAAGAAGAAGGAGAACTCCAACACAAGTAAACATCGCTCTCGCGTCATGATCATCGCAATACCTGTACCTGCAACTGTTGTTGTAGTAATCTGTGAGCCACGAGGACTCAGCAATCCCATTACCATGGGTATCAAGACTAGCAAAGCATAATGGGTAAGGAAGGGGTAAAGTGGTGAGGCTGCAGCAGCGACTAAGCACAGTATGGTGGCTAACTTACGAAACAAGAGCGAGAAGAGGAGCTAAGCAAACGGTCGCCAACTAGTAATGATCAAGAAGTGATCCTGAACTCCTACTTACGTCAAACATAACCCAAAAACCGTGTTCTCCTCTCGAACAACCCCGAAAAGAGACAATCATGGTTACGCACACGGTTGGTGTATTTTAGAAGAGTTTACTTCAAGTTTACTACAACCGGATATTAACAAATTCCCATCTGCCACATAACCGCGGGCATGGCTTTCGAAAGTTCAAACCCTGCAGGGGTGTCCCAACTTAGCCCATGATAAGCTCTCACGATCAACGAAGGATATTCCTTCTCCCGGGAAGACCCGATCAGTCTCGGAATCCTGGTTACAAGACATTTCGACAATGGTAAAACAAGACCAGCAAAGCCGCCCGATGTGCCGACAAATCCCGATAGGAGCTGCACATATCTCGTCCTCAGGGCACACCGGATGAGCAAGACATCGGGTTGGCATAGACCCTGGTTGCCCAGGGGGCGCCGGACATCGCTCGGTTTGGACCAGCACTCAGAGGAGCACTGGCCCGGGGGGGCTAAAATAAAGATAACCCTCGGGCTCCGGAAACCCAAGGGAAAAGGCTTAGGTTGTTAGGCAAATGTAAAATCAATGTTGGGCCTTGCTGGAAGAGTTTTATTCAAAGCGAACTGTCAAGGGGTTCCCATAACACCCAACCGCGTTAGGGACACAAAATCCGGGAACATAATATCGATATGACGGAAACTAGGGCGGCAAAAGTGGAACAAAACACCAGGCATAAGGCCGAGCCTTCCACCCTTTACCAAGTATATAGATGCATTAATAATATAAGAGATATTGTGATATCCCAACATAAACATAATCCAACATGGAGCAATCTTCATCTTCACCTGCAACTAGCAACGCTATAAGAGGGCCTGAGCAAAAGCGGTAACATAGCCAGACAACGGTTTGCTAGGAAGGGCGACAAAGGTTAGATGTTCATGGCAATTTGGGAGGCTTGATAAGCAAGTGGTAGGTAACGCGGCATAGCGATAGCATCGAGGCAACTAGCATAGCAATGATAGTAGTGAGATCCAAGGTGACGGTCATCTTGCCTGAAATCCCGCTAGGAAGAAGAACGAGTCCAAGAAGAAGACGAAGCCACGTAAACGAACGAATCCTCACGATCGCAACGAAACAGGAACTAACGAGAAGGAGCACAACCAGAAAGAAGCAAACAACACGGTGAACACTCAACACATAAACAAGACATGATGCTCAACCAAGTATGATGCATGACAAGGCTACATGAAGCTACTCATGGCAAGAGATAATGCATCTAAGAGCAACACATCAAAGCAAGTTTAAATGAGGCCGGAAACAACATATAACAATTCCGGTAAGTCCACATACGCAAATTTCAAAATTAGTCCAGATCTGAATAAACTTTATGTTCAAGTTGTTAAACAGCAAGTTAAGATGCACCAAGATGATCTACACGAAATTCTAGCCAAGTTACATATAAAGTTCGTTTAATTCGGAGCTACGGCCTAGAAGATATGTGCAAAACAAGATAAACATAGCATTGATGCAAAATGCGTTCAAACATCAAGCAAACACACTCAAAACATGGATGCAACAAGGTAACATGAAACTACATGCAAAACTAAGCAAGTTTCATATAGAGCACACTCAAAACGGAGCAACGGTTCAACACATACACATGAAACAAGTATAAAGGACACTGTCCAAAACAGCAACTAGGCATCTAGCAAGCATCAAAACAATATGCTACAGCACCTCAACATGAAAACAAAAGGCATGGACATGATTTAAAGGTAAAGAATGACAAAACATGATCACTGAGCTATCTCCAGAAATCACTAGAACATGCTCCAAAGGACATGGCAAGATTGCAAATAATAACAGTTTCACAGACTTAACAGAAATCACTGGACATGGCAGAAATAACATCAGGTTGCAAAGTTTAGAGCTATCAAACAATATGCTATAGGAACAGACCATAGCAAACAAAGCCATGGCATGAATCCACTAATTGCATAGAACAAAAGTCCCTTAATGATCACGAGCCAAAAAGGCACAAAAGATATGATGGCACCCATGCAAACATAGCAAGTTTCATAAACAGATTCAGACTTAGCAGAAAAACTGAGCATGGCATAAACAGAATTATGAAGGTATCTTTGCGAGCTCAAATCACTCATAACAAAGCATTTCATGGCATGTGAAGGCAACTCACAGTAAGAAGACATGTTCATGAAGCTAAGCATGGCAATAGCATAATCATAGGGTGCATGGATCACTAGTAAAACACATGGCAAAACTGAACTTAATGTTAACAGGCTGACAACAACATTATTTAGCAATTTTAGAGCAAGATTACAACAATCTACAGCAGGCTATGAATGCAACTAAAGGCATGCATTGATAGAGCATCACATGTAGAAAACATCCTTAGAGAACATCTCCAGAATATGCATGGATTAATGGATAGCATCAAGCAAAGATAGCAACATGATATAACAGTTTCAGCATTGACAGAACATTAACAGCAAGTAGCCCACTTCACAAGCTTGATGCACTCACTATAGGGCATAAAAAAATACAAGGCTTGCACAGTGTAGAGATGGCATGGAGATGCTTCACAAACATATAGACATCATGCTCATAGGATGCACACACAAAATACAATAAAAATGACAAAACAACAAGTTATATCAAGTTTCAGCAGTTAACATCATATAGCACTCTTGCAACGATGATTAGGGCGCCAAGATGAACTCAAACAAGCATGCCACAATGGAATAAAATGAAGAGCATCCCATGATGAACATTTTGACATATTATATGCACAAAACGGAGAAGCACACATGATGTTATGATGCGATGAACATGGGCATATGAAACTTTCAGGAAAAGGACTTGGCGTTTCTAGGGTTTCCGAGGTCAACGGCGACGCAGGCGGCTTCTCCGGCGATGTGGCAGAGGGGCAGTGCCGGAGGGTGGCCGGGGAGGTCGGGGCCGGGCGGATCCGGCCGGTCTCCGGTGAAGGGCGGCGCGGGGAAACACGGGGCAGGGCGGCCGGCGAACGGCGCTCGGGAGAGCTCGGCTACGGGCGCGGGTCGGCTCGGGGCCCGGGC